>NW_016807677.1:9370179-9426823 GCF_001698545.2 Rhinopithecus bieti
TTTCCTTGAGCTGCTGTGAGCTCACCCAGTTCGAACTTCCCAGCGGCTTTGTTTACCTACTTAAGCCTCAGCAATGGCAGGCGCCCTTCCCCCAGCCTGGCTGCTGCCTTGTGGTTAGATTGCAGACTGCTATGTTAGCAATGAGGGAGGCTCTGTGGGCGTGGGACCCTTCTGTCCAGGTGTGGGATATATTCTCCTGGTGTGCCCGTTTGCTTAAAGCGCAGTATTGGGGTGGGAGTCACCCAATTTTCCAGGTGTTGTGTGTCTCAGTTCCCCTGGCTAGGAAAAGGGATTCCCTTCCCCTTGCGCTTCCCAGGTGAGGCAATGCCTCGCCCTGCTTCAGCTCTCGCTGGTCGGGCTGCAGCAGCTGACCAGCACCAATTGTCCAGCACTCCCTAGTGAGATGACCCCAGTACCTCAGTTGAAAATGCAGAAATGACCGGTCTTCTGTGTCGCTCGCGCTGGGAGTTGGAGACTGGAGCTGTTCCTATTCGGCCATCTTGCTCCGCCCCTCAGTTGTTTCTTTTCTTTTGCTAGCTTTGGGGTTGGTTTGCTCTTGTTTTTCTAGTTCCTCTAGGTGTGATGTTAGGTTATTAATTTGAGATCTTTCTAACTTTTTGATGTGGCTGTTTAGCACTATCAACCTTCCGCTCAGTACAACTTTAGCTGTGTCCCAAAGGTTCTGGTATGTTGTATCTTCGTTTTTATTATTTTCAAAGAGTTTCTTGATTTCTGCCTTAATTTCGTTATTTAACCAAAGGCATTCAGGAGCAGATTGCTTAATTTCCATTTAATTGTATGGTTTTGAAAACTCTTCTTGGTGTTGATTTCTATTTTTATTGCACTGTGGTCTGAAAGGGTGGTTGATATAATTTCAGGTTTTTTGAATTTGTTGAGAATTGCTGAACATGTGGTCAATCTTAGAGTATGTGCCATGTGCAGATGAGAAGAATGTGTATTCTGTTGTTATTGCATGGAGTGTTCTGGAGATGTGTGTTAGGTTTATTTGGTCGAGTGTAAAGTTTAGGTCATGAATATCTTTGTTAGGATTCTGGCTTGATGATCTGTCCAATACTGTCAGTGGGGTGTTGAAGTCTCCCACTATTACTTCATGGTTATCTAAGCCTCTTCGTAAGTCTCTACAAACTTGTTTTAGAAATCTAGGTGCTTCAGTGTTTAGTGTGTGTGTGTGTGTGTGTGTGTGTATCTTCATGTTGAATTGAACCCTTTACCATTATGCAGTTCTGTTCTTTTTATCATTGTTGCTTTAAAGTTTGTTTTGTCTGAAATCAGAATAGCAAGATGTGCTCTGAAGAAAATAGGCTTACTAGGCTCATGATTCTTCTGGCTGGAAGACTGGGAATATGGTGAAAGCCTCAGGCTGCTTTCATTCATGGCACAAGGTGAAGGGGTATATGCAGAGATCATATGGTGAGAGAGGAAACAACAAAGAGTTGTAGGGGAGGAGGCAGCCTCTTTTTAAACAACCAGTTCTCACAGGAACTAATAAAAGTAAGAAATCACTTATCCTCCCACCCCCTCATCCAGAGAGGGTAGGCATTAATGTATTCATAAGGAATCTTTCCCCATGACCCAAACCTCCAACCTATTAGGCCCAACCTCCAACACTGGAGATACAATTTCAACATAAGATTTGGAGGGGTCAAACATCCAAACTATAGCACCTTTTATTAAGGAACATTTCAGGATAAGATTGGCATGAAACATCCCTGCCTCAAACTAATACTCCAACTAAAAATATCTTCAACCTGTTCATTTTAGTCACTTGGAAACTCATGTTTTTCACTATTAAAGCCCATAAAATAAGAGGATTTCTCTTACATATACTGTAGCTTAAAGATGGGAATAATGTATAATAATGCAGTGAAGTACACAGGTTGGAAGTCAGCCAACTCTCTGCTCAGGTCCATCTCCTTCAGGAACTGGCTATGCAATCTCAGAAGATGGAAATGATAATGGTATCTGTCTCATAAGGTTCTTGTGATGATTAAATGCCAGGTGCTTAGTATTACTAGTGTTATAATTTCCATTTTCCTTCCTCTTACTGTGCTTCCTTCAGGATGTTCATTGCAGCAGAGTCCACAGTCAGCTGCTTAATGTGTCTATCTTGAGTCACTAGGGAAGGAGGCATCTCTGTGTAGACAGGATGTTTATTTGGCTGTAGTGTAGGAGCTGAGGCTCATGTAGCTCGCTTTTCTAGATCCCTTTCTCAGTATCTTCTCAATGTTTGCCTTACCGATAGCCTTTTCCTTCAGCTCCCATCTTCAGGCCTGATCATTCCGTCCAACTTTTCTTCATTGCTCCCTGTCCTAGGTGATGTTTTCTCTAAGAAAACCTGATTTCTGGAGAAATGAGGTTTTTAAAGCCTGCGCACTTCCAATCAAGGTAGACTAATGGCTGAATCCCCTTGATTCTGCCCACAGAAATGTCCTAAATGTGTCACGTATCTCTTGCCTGAGCCTATGATACAGCCATCCATGAGGTCACTCTCCCAGACACTCCTTTCTCCCAAAGTCATAGTGTACTATACCTGCAACCCACCCATACCCTGTACTACATCTATGTATGTGTGTTTCTGGCTCACCTTTTAGCTTGTAAGTTCTCTCTGAGTCTCCTTCCTATTTCTGGGATTCCCTAACATCTGGGGCAATGTACTGGGAAGGAAATGATTATCTAATTGTTTTAGTTATAGGCAAAATATATACATGATATTACTCTTTGTATCCTTATCCTCCACCAGATTAGGGATATGCTCAAGTTTGCATAGGAGTTTCGTTTAGTGTCATGGGATCATAGCGATTGTGGGAAAAAATTGGCTTGTCTCAGTTTAAAAAGTCTGCATTTATTGAGTACTTACTATGTGACATGTATTCTCCTACTATACTTTTATTTCATTTAATTTCATATATATAAATCCCCATTATATATAATATATAATATATAAATCTATGTATATGTTCCCATTTTAGATGAGAAAATGCAGGCTCCATATTAAACAAATGTTCCAAGGTCCCATTCACATTCCATTAGGCACATGTAGGACAAGCTGCATAATTTAGAGGTCTCAGTATATAATTCAAATGCAAAGACCCTTGTTCAAAAATTATTAAGAATTTCAAGCCAGTAATAGCAGAGCATTAAACCAAGTATGATGCCCTTCTGAGTGAGGGACGCTGTGTGACTGTAGAGGTTTCAGGCTCATGAAGCCAACCCTAGCCATATGGCTACTGAAAAGGAAGTTGGAAAATGCAAACTTTGAGTGGCATGAGCCCAGAAAAATCTTGGAGGCTTTATTATTTATTTATAAAAGAGGGGGAAGTTGATTTAGGGCAAAAACCTACCATTTCTGATACAGCCAATAAAATTAGCCAGTAAAGACAGATTCCAAGGCATACTCAGTTTTCAATCCCAAATGTATCTTGTAAGAAAGCCCTTAATCCCAACCACCCCATCCCAGTTGTAAAGTGAGTTGGGAGATCACAACTAACTACCAGTCTGTTGATGTTACTTGGACTTTGTGATTCAGGACCCATCTTTTCCATTCCTTTGATACAGTCTTCCAAAGCTGCCGCCACTACAGGAAAACATCCTCAATTTAGTGGTCTCACTAGGAAGAATGACAGAAAGAAGCTACTGGAAGAGTTAAGATAGAACCAAAGTCAAATGGTTTGGTTTTTGAAACAAAAACTGGTGATTGAAACAAGAGAGAAATTTTTCTCCCACACATATGATAATCTAAGCATAGGCAGGCCAGGACTGACATGGAAGCTCCATAATATCAGGGACCCAGGCTTTTTCTATCTCACAGGTTTGTTGTCAATGTACAGGATTCCCCTTTGGTCTGAGATGATGTCTCAGGTTCCCAGTGCAAAGTCTTCACATCCTGGCTAGTGGACAAAGGAAAAAGGAAGTGGAAGACACAACTGCCAACTGTAGACATCACTTCTCTTCCTAATCCATTAGTCAGAATGTAGTCACATGATCACATCTAGCTGAAATGGAAGCTGGAAAATGCATATGACCAGCTGAAACTTGAGAGCTCTACTGCTAAAAGAAGGTGGGAATAGTTATTGGGAGATCACTAGCTGTCTCTGCCATAGCCAAAAAAATTAACAAATATTGAATTTGATCCAGCATGGATGTTTCTTGGAGCTTCAAAAGGGGGTGAGCATTCATACATCAAGCATAGTAACTTTATTCATTTCCTCACGCCGATTAAGACCTTTAGAACTAGGCCATTTTACCACAGAATATCATTCTTCTATATCACCTTATTTAACAGCAATTTTATGTTTCATAAATGCTATTATTGGATTTTCATTGTTAATAGAGTCATCAGTAATGATTTATTTCCTTAAATGAGAAAAACAGTCACTTTTCTGGGTTAGATATATAAGCTAATTATGTATGCATTTCAGTTGAAAGAAATGTAAACATTCATAAGATACCAGTTTTGCCAGATGTCTACCAGAAACATAACACATAATCAAAGACATGTACCTAATCATTTATTTAATAAAAGGCAATATATATGTGTTTATATACATTTAAAGCAATATACATGTGTTATACAACTATATATTACTATTTATGTATATTAATATGTTAATATTTAATATTTTTATTATGATAGCAAATATGAGGTAATACAGGAACCTAATATATTTTCAGATGTAGAAATTAGATATCACATTCTTAGAAATAAAACCCTCAAAACTTTGTAATTTTTTTTCTTGGGATATGGAATTCAATATATCTAAAATGTGAAACATTTCACAATGTTTTATTCATATTTTGTCCTATTTCACAATATTTCAACTGAAGAGGCAAGAATTTTCAAGAAGTGTATTGCAGGGCTGCACTTTTTTCTAAAGAATTTATCCAAGATTACTCTGTTTATAGACACCTAAGAACCTCTGTATTAGGAATAGAGGAAAAAAGATGAAAATGTAAGCAGAGTAGCCTTCTGAATCTACACCCATCCAGACTTTTAAATATAGTCCTTTTAAGATGGGGCCAGATATGAAAAAGTCATGGCATGCCAGAGTTCATAATGTGCCATGCATTCTTTAATTTAGAGATGGTATGCATCTACCCCTAGACTAGAGCCACCAGGACCCCAGACCCTGCCCATGCCAGGCATTAGTAATCAACTGCTGCACTATTACTAGGCAGCCACTTTTAGCTGATGAGAATTAACATGTGAGATGAGATGTATTCATCATCCATATTTTCATGCAAGCCTTTAGTCTAAACTCATTCAGTAGCTATCATAGTACAAATTGGGATTATAAAGATAATAAATAAACACTTATTCCTCTCAGGAAGAAGCTAAGAAAAAGGACAAATATAAGACAGTTGGTAAGACCTTAGAGATGAGTATAGGATACTATGGGAGCCCAGACAGCAGAATGGAGGGTGGGAGAGACACAAGGAAGATTTCACAAAATAAGAAGCCATTAAGGTCATATAGTCAGAATAAGCCATTTCTGGCAGAGAAATGTAAGTCATGTGTGTGGTTGTCTTCTCTACCCTGTTGTACACAGTGAATTTGGTAGTGAGGGCTATGCTGCCTGACCACCTTCTCTTGCAGCTTATTATGAATGACTTCATCTGAGAAGAGCCTTTCGCGATACTAGTTGTCCTCCTGCTTTGAGAACAGAAGGTGGAGAATAGCCACATGAGCATGTGATAATGACAAAAATTTTGAAAGCTCATTTAAATCATTTTGAAAAATCTATCTCATATATTGAATGGAAACAAAACCCAATGTGACAATATCAGATACACCCTGGGACAAGAAAACCACACTGTGTGAGTACTTTTCCTTCTCAACCTCATGAAGCACTGCATAGCTCATGGATTCGATGAAGGACCTCTGTGGGCAGGCATCAGAGGGCAAGAAGAAAGCCCCCGGGCTTTCTTCACACACATTGTGTGTGATATGGTTTGGCTCTGCGTCCCCACGCAAATCTCATCTTGAATTGTACTCCCATAATTCCCACGTGTTGTGGGAGGAACCCGGTGGGAGATAATTTGAATCATGGGGGCGGTTTCCCCGACACTGTTCTTGTGGCGATGAATAAATCTCGTGAGGTCTGATGGTTTTATCAGGGGTTTCCACTTTTGCATCTTCCTCATTTTCTCTTGATGCCATCGTGTAAGAAGTGCCTTTCACCTCCTGCCATGATTCTGAGGACTCCCCAGCTATGTGGAACTGTGAGTCTAATTAAACCTCTTTTTCTTCCCAATATCTGGTATGTCTTTATCAGCAGCGTGAAAATGGACTAATACAGTATGACTGCAGTGGCTGCAGCAGTCAGAATTCCCACTCTGGCCCCAGAGGTTCCAGGGAAGCTACAGCAGCATTTAGGATGGGGGTGGGGAGTAAAGTGGTGAGAGGGCAGGAAACCTGCATGATAAATTCCAGTGATCATAAGGATTAAAATAATATTAAATCCTTTGACTAATATAAGCTGCAGTTTACTGAGGATGCACTACTGAACGAACCGCAAAAGAGAAACATTTTCAACAATAATTGTTTATTAAATGCCCATTTTCCCTAAAATTATCACCCTTCAAGCCCCATTGTGGCCCTACGTGAGGACATTGGGGTCTGACTCCTGTTAAAGGAAAATAAAAATGGAGGCCACAGTTTACATATATCCCCAAACCAACTGCCCATAGTCACATAGCCAAATCTTAAACTGTCCTGATCTCTCCAAAATGCTAGCTCTAATTAGAAATAAAATGCAAAACATAAACTTTTTATCATTGTTAGCATAATTCAATGAAATTAAACCAATCTTCTACAGATGAATCAGCTTAAACAGCTCTGCTTGCCTTTAAAAACCTGTTAATACATAACAGCCAATCAAGAAAAAGATCAAAATACTTCTTCCTTCACCCTTTTTAAACTGGACTGCAACTGCTGTTGGTGGGGCCTCATATCACTTTGGCTTGAGGTATCCGAATTCCAGAACTATTCTTTTGTATGCACGCTAAACTTCAAACATTTTTCTATCTTGATCTCATTTTATTTTTGACACACCTGACCTTGGTGAAGTTGACCAAACTTGCATTAAGGAGCCCTAAAGTCAAGCCAAAGCAATTAGGGTCTCTGTTAAGATGCAAAAGTCTCCGTCCTGAGATCCATTAATTCATTAGGCTTTGTGAACATATTTACATGAATTAACTTCTTAAATACCTTTCTCAGAGGAGCGGAGACCAGGAGGAAAGGGGTGAATGCAGATAAACAGGGGTGGTGGAAATTGGAGGAAAATAAAGATTCGTAGGAAGAGTCCTTTGGACAAAGGACAAACAGATCAGAATGTAGCATCCCAATATTGGCTTCTTCACAGAGGGCATCAGGAGGGCTCTGCATTCTAAGGTAGGGGAGACCCTGGTAGATTCAGGGAGGTTGACCACAGCAAAGCTGAACGTTTCCCAAACATAGACTTAAGCAGTTACAATTCTGGCCATGGAGAGTCAGTTCTACTTATCTGAAGCTTTCCCACCCTCAGTCACATCAGTTTGGTACCCCAGTCACAAGGAGATCAGAAGATGGAATCACAGGTGATAAATGTAAACTTTCCTCTTATTTCCTCCTGTCACAAGCTGAGTCAACAAGCCTGGCTGAGCCTGTTTCCTCATCTGATTGGAAGTTTTCTCATCATGTTCTCCACCTCTGAGATGTTATCCTAAGACTTCAGTGGCAGTGCACAGGGAAGCTATTTTTATAAACTATAAAATAATGTATGGAGGAAGGCATTAATTGACTTTAACATCATTGTCCACTAGAACTACCAAAAAGACACCTCAAATGCAGGATTGTGGTTCAGTAGATTAATCTTCCCATGCTGTATTCAAAAGCAAAATTCAACACTTAATTTGAGATATATTTTTCTTTCCTGGATGGAATGAAAGAAGAAAAAGTAAATGGGAAGGATGGTGCTTTTGAAAGATTTGCCTGTGCTTTTAACTAATTTCAAACCCCAGCTTCAAATGCAGTGAGTTGTTTCATTTGATCAGCAATAAGTCATATCCTGCAAAAGGCAGCTCCCTGAAGGGGAAGTGGCTCCAACACCGTTTCCATGGCTCCCTGCTGTAACAGTATTTTTTACTGAACTAAGCATTACTAATTTTAGCCATGGATTATCTGGAAAGCAAGGAAGAAATAGATGAAAGGCAATTTTACCTTAGCCACACTGAGCCCCTAAGAACCTTTTACTAAGAAAGTTGCTGCTAGAAAAGGCAACCATATAATTTCAACACCTTGGGAATATTTGTCAACTGCTGTCCATCAGCACTTGGATATAGGAGGGAGATTCTGTTTTTCTAAGGAGGAAATAGAAACTCGGCAGTGAAGTGATTTGATTCTGATCATTACAGCCTTTATAAGAAAACTGAATATTACCCCAGACACCTTAATTCTAACCCTAGCCTCTGTCTGGTCCAAGGTCCTTCCATTACTGAAATGATATTAGATTTGAGGATTAGGTTATTTCGGATGCTAGTTTCTATAAGCTGCTTCAGTGATGCATCTTGAAACAAAGATCTGTGTAAGATAAATAATTTCTGTAACAAGGCTACTATGATTTTGGGCAGGATGTTAAGGTAAAAAAAATAGTAATATACTCTATTCCCTTCATAAAGATGGAGATACTATTTAAATAAGTAACGTTCCATTACCTACAAAGGAGTCATAAGAGAGAAAGACATATTCCTTATCATCTTAGCCACTGCATCCTTCACAACCAACAAATCCTCCAGACAATAATGGATTGTTAAAACTGCACTTGGAAGTATTCAGGTCTCAGTGTGGGATGCAGGGGAAATCCCTATGTGAGTTCTGAAGGAGGAGGCAATGTCACCCTGTGAGCAGGTCCCATTAGATAGCCAAGACATGATCCTCTGGGTACTGTCTAGCTGCTCTGACTGGCCGTGTAGGCAAAGGTGTAGGGATTACCCTCATGTTGTGGAAATCCTGGTGGGTTTCCAGGCCCAGGTAACCCAGGGTCGCTTCCCTAGGACTGGTGGCTGCAACTCTAAGGGTGGCATCTAATGAGGGTCAGCCTTCAGCAGAATTCAGAATGTCCTGTTATTTTCCCCTTCCTTTTCTGAAACTTCTTCTAGACTGTTCTTTCATACTAAGATATAGAAACTCATAAAGGCAGTATTACCACAAAGGGAATTTGCATTCTCACTAATCTAAGCAAGAAGCTAAAGAGAATTATTGGTAGTCACAGCTGTACGGGAAGTAAACCTCTTTGAAAAGTCTTCTAAATCATAGACTGGCTCTGTACCAGGAAACTTGGCAGGCTGATGAGGGGAGATGAACAAAAAGGGACTCTCACCAGCTGCCCACTTCCAGGAATCTCTTCTAATCCAAGGAAATTCTGATTCAAGATTCCTTTAAGACTTCACAAGGTCACTCAAGAGTAGAATTAGATTCCATAATGGGAACCTTGGGCATACTTCAAATACAGTGTCTAGACAGGCTTTTTCCTTGAAAGGATTTATTTCAAACACTTGAGGAATGCCTAAGCTGCCGCTTCGTCCGAAGGGGACCATGGGACAGCCCAGATCAGGCTTACCTATTTCCGTTCACAGTGTGGTGGAGTTGCAGAAGAAATTCTTTCTGGAGGAAATGGCTCCCAAGCAGAGTCTTAAAAAAATTAACAGAGGTTAAACTGAGGAAGAGAAATGAGAAAGCATTCCAGAGAAAAGAACTAGCAAAATCCAGAGTGTAGAAAACAGCATGGGTAAGGGATTTTTCCTTAGTGTAACTGGCAGGTTTCCAAGTATAAATGAGCTGGATTACTCAAGACCTCATGTGCCCTGCAGAAGAACTTGTATGATGACCTCTTGGTAATGGAGCCACTGAGAGTTGAAGCCAAGGAATATATTAACTTTTGGCTGCAGATGAATAATGTAAAATATGCAAGACATATATATATACAAGCAAAAAAAGAACTTTCCAAAGAAATGAAGAGCATGGTCCCAAATTTGTATATTTTTATATGTGTGTGTGTGCATGTGTGTTTGTAGTGGGAGGTTTATTTATCATTGAAATTAAGAGCATGATTGAAATTAAGAATATGATGTCATAGTATTACAACATGATGATTATCCATGCTATATCATTCAGGTCTCTAGTTCCAAGTAACAAAAAAATAAACTCATATCACCTTAAATCACACACAGTAGCTATGTGATGTTGGGCAAGTTTTCTTAACCCTGCTGTGCCTCAGTTTCTTCATTGATAAAATGAAGATAATGGCACCTCCTTCAAAAGGTTACTGTAAGGATTAATTAAGGTAACATGTATAAAGTACTTGGATCAGTGTCTAGCATATTTATTATGTCCACAATTATTATTCTTGGTTGCACAACAAAAAAAGTTAGAAAAATTCATGCTAAACTATTTTAGCATTCAATATCCAGTTTTGAGTGAGTTGTATCTGCTTTGTGTTATAAATTTTCTGTAAATGTCACATGCTAATTAAATCATCAGAGGAAATACCTTACCAAAAAAAATGGAGTGATCCTAAGGGCCAAATGCTCCTGATCCTCAGGCCAGACGATTTAATAAGAAAGGCTCCTGAACTAGGAATATAGGTCCTGGTTTAAAGTACCATCTCTAAGACTTCCCAGATGTATGAATTAGGGCTACCTAGAGAATATCTGTGAGTTTGAGTTTGCTCTTCCATTGGGTGTGAATAACTATAACTTTTCTAACTATCTTACAGGGTTTGCTGGCTAATACAACAAGATAATGAATGTGAAGTTCACCGTCAGCTATAAAACCCTGTACACATGGAAGGATTTCTTAATAAAGCAATTCCCTCACTGACTCTATTTCTCATTTCTCTGCCTGAAAATTGCAAATCTGCTCAATGCAAGGGGATTGTGCTTATTGATTAGGTAATTACTGTAGAGTTTGCAGCCTTTGGAAAGCAAGAGGCTCTCTAGGATGCACTGTAATTTTGCAAATCAGCAGCTCTTGATTACTCAGGGTAAGTCTGTGTTGTTTGGCGTTATTCATGCCATTTGCTTCTCTGCTTCTCTTTCTTGCTATCTGGTTTGCTCACTTTATTATTTATTAGCAACTGACTGTGAGGTAAGGAGGAAAATAGGAATGGGGATGAAACACAAACCCTAAAATAATGTAACCTGTTAATGGAAATGTCACCATTGAGAGAAGATGCTGGATTTTACTGTACTTTAGATAACCTGTGACTTCTTTGATTGGGTACCTGGGCAATGAATTTGTGCCCTTTCTATGCAATCAGAGATGTGGTATTGTTGCTTAAGCCTCAAGAAACTCGTTAACTTTCAGAATGGGGCCTACATTTTCAAATTTGGTTATGCTTCTCATGACTGTGCTTTGGATTGAAAAAGTCTCACAGAAGAGTAAAACTCTTCCAAAGCATGTGAGTGTTCTTTATATATTACACCTACATCTTATAAGCTTAGTCTGAGTCTTGTAACCCCTTTCCCATCACAGAAAACTCTTCTCCGTATCTGACTCAGTTTTGTATCTCTGACAGTAGACTGACATTTCCAGTCTCAAGCTAGAAATGGAAAATGTCCATTATCTATGATAATTCCTCCTAGAGACCATGGAGCATGAGTATATCTCAAGGTAGCCTCAAATCCCTGGAAATTTGGGGGGTTTGGGACAGTAACAATCTGGATAGTTTTGGTCCAAATCTGGCTAGTGACCTTTAGAGAAAGAGCATTTTCACCCAGAGATACAAGAATATGATGTCATAGTGTTACAACATGATTATCCATGCTATATTATTCAGGTCTCTAGTTCCAAGTAACAACAACAACAAATAAAATGAACTCACATTAGCTTAAAAAAAAACTATGAGCTCACTGAAGGAAGGGCAGGAGATGACAGGAACTCCAGGAGCTTGTACACCATTGGGACATTCTTTCTCTCCTACATCTCTCAGGCTGGCTGCCCCACAAGCCAGATCCATGGCAACAAACATCACTAGACTTTTATTTTTAAAACCTCTAAACCAGAGAAAACAGTTCTTGCCCCTCTGAAGGAGTAATTCTTTTTTGGGGGTGCATCTGTGGGTCTTCAGAGAACTGTGACTTTAAGATTTATTCTCTTTTCCTCAGGAGCTTTCCAGTCCAAATTTCATACAGGTAAGCGATAAATATGTAATGAGATACATATAAATAATTAAATGACAAAAATTATCAAGGCACCAAGAGGAGAGACTTTAGTCTCCTCTGCTGTGAGTGAGAGGATGAGAAATATTATAATGAGACACAAAATTCTGTTTCACCAACTGGCTAGTGATAGAAGAATGGCAGATATCTTCAGAATCATGCCAGTCATATCTGATGGCTATTTATGCTTGTTCAATATGTACATATTAAAACTTCATTTCAGAAACTATTCCATGGCGTGAGACCAGTTATTATCAATTATTTCTGATGTTGAATATATATATATAAATACGTTCCTTTGGGAAAGGTGTCTGTACTAGGTGAATGCATCTAATATTTCTACTTCTGTGCTCATAGACTATAATGTGGATAGCAACTAGAATTGTGCAACATGGCAGCCTTAAGTGTGTTGGGAGTGGAGTTTAGAAATGTGGTAGAGACTTAAAATTGCCTACGTAATATTCATTCTCCCTTCTTCCTTACTAATAAAACTTTAATTATATTTCAGATTATAGTATGCCCAGGTAAAAACTTACATTTTCTTGGTGGCTTGGTGTCAATAAAAAAACAGATAAAGTTGCTAGAGGAGCATCTAAAAAGCCTTCTTTCCTTTCTTCTTTCCTGCTTCCTGGAATTACAGATATGATGTCTGGAGCTTCATCAGCTAATCTGGGTGACTAAGAGACATGTGAAGATGGCAGAGATGATGGATAGAAAGAACTTAGTTCTGAAGATCATGGAATGGAGTGACCAGACCTGCCCTAGACTGCCTACTTTCATGCTTTTCTATTATTATTATTTTAGTGAGATACACTTTTAATGTAAAGCCATTAACATTTTGAACTTTCTCATATATGAAGCCAGTTAAACATGTGTTTTAAAATTCCAGGTATTATAGGAAACACAGAATCCTAAAAAGCAATTTAACTGTAGAAACAGTGAATGAAAGATCATTGTCTTCAGAGTTCTGCTGTTATTTGACTCACTGCCATCCAGGCACCATCCATCTGCCCTTCTCACATCCTCATTTCACCTTGAAAGCTGAACAGAGGTGAGATAAATATAGAGAAAGATGAGGGAGGCAGGAAGAATGGAAAAGTCATATTCTGGCTCCTTTCCAGTTCATTCCTTAATCTCCCATGTGGATACTCGTGGTTGGCAGGAAAAAAAGCAGTGAAAGCCATTACTACACCTCAATCTTAAATCTTATATTAGAACAGCTTTCAGAGAGGGTAAAAAAAAAACACTTAAATAAAATCCTTTGCCAAGAAAAGTTGCGTTGAAGCTTGAAAATGGAACTGATGGCTAATAATACATTTTGGGTTATAGCAAGAGTTCTGAGATACAAATGTGTTCATTTTATCTTCCAGTATCTACATTCACATCAATGACTTAGGACACATATTTACAAATTCCTGTGAAACACATGTTACATTCAGGTTATCAGGTTACCTTTTTTTGCCCCCAAGATAGGATGTTCAAGCATTCTAGTTTTTGTTTGTTTTTGTTTTGAGATGGAGTCTGGCTTTGTTGCCCAGGCTGGAGTACAGTGATGCTATCTCGGCTCACTGCAACTTCTACCTCCTGGGTTCCAGCGATTTTCCTGCCTCAGCCTCCCCAGTAGCTGGGATTACAGGCATGCACCACCACACCCAGCTAATTTTTTTACTTTTAGTAGAGATGGGGTTTCACCATATTGGCCAGGCTGGTCTCGAACTCCTGACCTCAGGCAATCCACCCGCCTCAGCCTCCCAAAATGCTGGGATTACAGTCGTGAGCCACTGCGCCCGGCCCAAGCATTCTAGTTTTAAGTGAGAATAAGTTCAAAATATTTGCAGAACAAAGTACAATTACATTCCTAAAATATCAGTGCTTTAAAAATATTTGAGACTATCAGATGCTCTCAAATCCAAGCTTATCTCAAGAGCTAATCAAGATAATATAATGTAGGCAGCTTTGGTTGAGAACATCATAAATTAATAGGATCTGGAATATAAAATACCAGAAATCGTTGTGTGTTGCATGGTTTGTATTTTAGTGGGAATGAAAAGTACAGCTGGGAGCGGAGGTTCATGCCTATAATCCCAGCACTTTGGGAGGCTGAGGCAGGAGCATCGCTTAAGGTCAGGAGTTCAAGACTAGCCTGGCCAACATGGTGAAATCCCATCTCTACTAAAAATACAAAAATTAGGCCGGGTGCGGTGGCTCACGCCTGTAATCCCAGCACTTTGGGAGGTCAAGGCGGGCAGATCACAAGGTCAGGAGATCGAGACCACAGTGAAACCCCGTCTTCACTAAAAATACAAAAAATTAGCTGGGCGCGGTGGCTGCTGAGTCCTAGCTACTCAGGAGGCTGAGGCAGGAGAATGGCGTGAACCCAGGAGGCGGAGCTTGCAGTAAGCCGAGATCGCGCCACTGCACTCCAGCCTGGGGACAGAGCTAGACTCCGTCTCAAAAAAAAAAAAAAAAAAAAAAAAAAAAAAAAAAAAAAAAAAAAAAAAAAAAAAATCCAGGGGTGGTGGTGTACGCCTGTAGTCCCAGCTACTTAGAAGGCTGAGGTATGAGAATGGCTTATACCCAGGAGGCGGAAGTTGCATTGAGCCAAGATCCGGCTACTGCACTCCAGCCCAGGTGACAGAATGAGACTCCATCTCAAAAGGAGAAAAGTACAGCTCCTAATTTGTTTAATATTCCTAAAATATTGTTTTGGCACCTACCACAGACAAGGTACTTTGATAAGTACTGGGGATACCCTATCCTGTCTAGGTCTGTTATGTTCATCTGCAGCTAGAGAGGGGATTGCAATATGCAGGATTCTGAAGAAACACAAGCATAAAGGGACCAAATTATACATGTAGTTCTCACTTGCAGATCTTGAGAGAATGATTTTACCCAGATATGTAGGCGGTGGCTATTAGAGCAATAACAAGGCAACAACAAACAGCGGAGGGGAAATACTGCATATGCAAGAGCCCCAGACAACAGGTCTGGGGAGCCTAGGGCCTGTGGAGTTGATCTCAGCCTTTAGTGAATTTTAATTCCTGAGTAGAACAAGTCTTTCAAAATTCCCCATTTTAAATTTGTAGATAAAAGGAGAACAATTATTTTTGTCTTGGAGAAAGGATGATTTCCAAATGATGCAACGGTCATAGGAGTACTGAAGGGTGGTTATAGGAGCCGCTCACCTACTCTGATGTTCTCAGGCCAGGTGAATAGGAAGGTCAAAGGCCTTCAGGCTGTTGCCCCTCTCTGTAGGTTTCTGGATTTCTACTTCTTTTCTTTACTTGTACTTCTGTGGATTTTCTTCTGTGACCCTCTGCCTCGTTTTCTCTTTCCCTCAGCACCTATCCATCTCTGTTATATATACATATATGGGCATGCATACATATATACATATTCTATATGTACACATGAGTGTACTTTCATTTTTTCCTCTTTAATTTTTTGTAATATAGAATTCAAAAGTATGTTTTGCATTTCTTAGTATGGTTTCTTGAATATATTTTGTCTTTCTTGAATTGTTTTCAAAAATATAAAGGAGGTAAATGAAATTATTTAAATGTCTTTATAATTAAAAAAACCCCAAGGAATTGGAGTGACCATCTATGTGGCATCTGATTTTTTGCACATGCGTGTGTGTGTATGTGTGTAATGGGAAGAAGACAGTGCAAAGCCCAGACTAGAAAACACATTTATCATCGTTAGAGCAGAAAGTAACAGCTTATGTCTCACCCATACACCCAATTCACCTATCTATTGTAGCTCCAAATTAGGAATAGAAAGATAAAGGAAGATTATAGTTATCATACTGCAAACTATAGCATCTTACTGACACATTATATTGACTCTTTCTTACTAGGAGTTGGTTCTAACATTTTGGTCACTTTTTCTCCAGAAGGGGAAAAAATTATTTCATCTTTATAAGCTACCTAGGAGTTAACAGGTTTTCTGAAATATTTATTATGAATTAATTAGTGGATACTGTGCATTTAAAGGAGATATGACTGGGTTCTTGCATGCTCACTTGCCCTGCCTTTCAACATTTAAAAATAAACATAAGGCTGTCTAGAGGGTGTGGAGATAATCAGTAAGTCTTTTTTTCTCTAGTTATTGGAGATAGTTATTGGAAATAGTTATTATAAAGCCTAAGTGATACAACGTATGCTGCATTTTAATTAGACTTCAGTGTTTTCTTTCTGACAATGACATCTGGAGAACAATCTGGCTGCATTTCCCACAATAACATGCCTTTTGTGGACTGATACCTCAAAATACACTTTACAACCATCATAAAGAATAGTGAAGTTACCAGCACCAAAAGTTGTCTGTCATCATCAAATGAAGGAGAGAGATTTTTAGTGGAATCACCAGGATTAGCTATCAAGATGAGAATATATCTACACGGCATGACTAAAGCTTTTCTGGTCCATCTTGACAAAACCTCTAATGGTAAATTGGTATAACTACCATTGGAATCCTGATTTCGATTGTGAGTAAGATGTACCTATTAGATCAGGGGGCCAGGACTAGGATGCTACACAGCCATAAGGCATGCCATTTTCCTATCTAAAAATGCTTCAAAGCTTTCCCAGTGCTGTTAGTATAGAGACCAAACTTCTTACCTGTATGACCTGGGCCCCAAGCTGCTGCTTCTATCAGCACTCAGCTTCTCAAGCATTTCTTCAATGTCTCAATATGCCATGCACTCTCTTTCTCACCCCCTGGTATTCAACTGTGCTAGATTTCCTGCCCAAAGTAATCTCTCCTTACCGTCTCTCACACTTCTTTCCCATTGTCTGGTTTAACCTTTGGGTGTCAGTTTAAATACCGCTTCCTTCAGGATGTCTCATCTGATACTCAAAGGACATGTTAGTTTTCCCACGAATGCTTCCATGGCACCCAACAACTTCCCCCTGGCTAATTTCCTCACTGCTGTAATTGCTCATTTCATTGTCTGTATCCTCTACTAGATGATAAGCCCTGTGAACATATCCTCTGTCTTGTACAGCTTTGTGCCGAAAGTTCTTACCACAGGTACTCACGTGAATACTTTGGAATGAATAAACTTCGGATTATGTGAGGTGATACCAAAATCAAGGAATTAGAAAAAAAAATGGACAGGTAGAATGTGAAAGAAGACTGGGTAGAGGGGTCTGGTCCAATAGGTAGTATATATTAGGTGGATACACTAGTAGGGACAGCTATGGGCCACCGGTAGGTGGTCCTCAGATAAATGAAGCATGAAGTCAGGAATTGATTTTGGATATCAACTACCTAGTATGGGATTAGCATTCAGAAATCAGATTCTTGGCTGGGCTTGTGGGGGCTCACACCTATAATCCTAGCACTTTGGAGGGCCGAGGTGGGTGGATTTTCTGAGCTCAGGAGTTTGAGACCACCCTCAGCAACATGGAGAAACCCCATCTCTACTGATATTTTTTTTTAAATTAGCCAGGCATGGCAGTGGGTACCTGTAAACCCAGCTACTTAGGAGGCTGAGGCATGAGAATTGCTTAAACACAGGAAGTGGAGGTTGCAGTGCGCTGAGATCATGTCATTGCACTACACCCTGGGCGACAGAGCGAGACTGTCTCCAAAGGAAGAAAAAAGAGATTCTTGTCATTGGGAAGATTGTGCAATGCAAGCGGGAAGTCTGGTCTCTAAAAACCTGTTTGGATCAAAACACTAATCAAACCAATTTCTGAAACTGTATTGCAAGTGTCTTGGAATCAAGAAAAAGATGAGAACCCAGCCATTCTACCTGTAGCACAAGATTAGAGTGGTGCCAGAGCAAAGTAGATGATATAGAACCTGGGAATCCTTGGATTCCCCCAAAATTCAGGAAAAAAATACTTTTAGAGCCTACAGCAAAGCTGGACCCACAGATGGATGCTAAAGGGCTCCACTTATAGCAAGTTGAGGGATTTGAGGACAAGGACTACAGAAGTCATTACCCCTCTCAGACAATTCAGTTATTAAGAAGGACAAACGGATCTGACTAGCCTGCATCTAGAGGTTAATGTGCATGGATCATTCACGTGAGAAATATACATGGAAGCTGGGGAGGCAAGTCAAGAACAGATTCCCAAGTCTGAAGTGTGTATGTATTTATTGTTCCCTCAGAAGATTACTTACCCTAGGACAAAGTTATTTGGAAAGGACTTTTGTCCTTAAGCTTGTGTATTGGTGCTCTTGCCTAATAAATAACATTCTTTAAGGTATTTTCCATATCTGGTTCAGTCTGAGTCTCACACTGTTAGGAGAGGCACTCCATGGCCTGAGAATCTTAGCAGAGTAGAGCTTGTTCACAATACTTGACCAGGTACCATTCCAGAGTCTGTCATTTCTGGCGAGACTTCAAGTCACAGTATCCATGACAGAACTCCCAGAATAAGCCAGAAGAGAATCATTTTAACCCAAATAGACCAACTAGAAAAGCTCTCAGCCTTAAGCCAAAATAGGTCAGACAACCAAAAAGATAGTCAAAACTCTAATAGAATTAGAAAACATGAAAAACTTACAGAGAATTTTATCAGAAATCAATACTTTCTAGCATTGGTTTTAAGTCCTGGGATTGTATCGAAGTCAAACTGCTCAATTTTTTCCTTAATGTTGATATAAATTTTTTTCAACACAAAAAAGGGGAAGAGGACTCAACAGTAGTGAATACTAGTTGCATTCTAAGAGACTGGAGTAGTTACTTGATTAAACATTCCAAAAAGACTTTCTGCTAGATGTTCCACAATGTGAATGTAAGCCACAACTTTTTAAATATGAAATGTTGTTCTGTTTCTTTACCGGCAGCTATGAGAAGAGGCAGTTTTTTTTTTTTTTTTTTTTTTCTTTAAGGGAAGCAGGGAAAGGCAATATAGAGAAAGGGGTCAGTGATTTTGTTTTTATTGTTGTTTTGCTTGTTAATAGTCTTCATTGTTCTATTGAGATCTGTTGAAATATCTCCCTCTTTCCACAAACTACCAGCTTTCCCAGAATAGAGTCTCGTTTTACTCACCTACTGATACTGTGTTTGCCACAGACAGCAGACATGCTTTCTATTAAACAATTAAATAAATGAATCAGTGTGTAAATGGCAATTTCCCTAAAAGCACTAAGTTAGAAACCTGTTTGTCCCCTTCCTAAATCAGAAGGAAAGGACAAGCCAGCCTAGATTTATTTATCTCACCCATGCTGAGAGCAAAAGCCACTTGAAAACAAGTCCACCAAGAGACACATGGGTCAGAGCACAGAGATGCTAACAGGCCATGGTAGAAGAGTGTTCTCCATGAAACCTTCCCAA
This sequence comes from Rhinopithecus bieti, assembly GCF_001698545.2. NCBI lineage: Eukaryota > Metazoa > Chordata > Mammalia > Primates > Cercopithecidae > Rhinopithecus > Rhinopithecus bieti. Next base: position 9,389,690 of record NW_016807677.1, read on the forward strand.
ATGCCCTTGATCTTCTCTTTACATGATCCCAGAACACTCTTCTGAGCTTATTACAGCCCTTTCTCATTTGGAGAATTAGATGTTTCAGACTGTTGGAGAAGGGGAGTAAAGACAGAAAACTGTAACACCTTGTAAGGCTGAGCATGCCCTGTGGCCAAGGCACTGCTTTCTGTATATTCCTCTGCTACAGTTTGAGTGCGCCTCGCTAAAATTCAGGTGTTGCCAGTGTGACAGTATTAAGAGGCAGGCCTTTAAGAGGGATTAGGCTATGAAGTATCCCTGCTCCTGAATGGATTCATGGCATTTCAAACAGGTTTGAGGGAGAGAGTTTGCCCTTTCTTGCCCTTCTGCCTTCTGTCATGTGAGGACACAGCGGTTCCTCACCTTTGGAGGATGCAGCTTTCAAAGTGCCATCTTGGAAGCAGAGACCAGGTTCTCACCAGACACATGAACCTGCAGTGTCTTAATCCTGGACTTCCCAGTGTCCAGAAATGAGAGGAGATAAAATTCTTTTCTTTATAAATTACCCAGTTTGTGGTATTCTGTTATAGAAACACAAACAGACTAAGACAGCCTCGTTCATCCTCAAGCAATCACAAGACATGGAAATTAGCACTATTACCATTGGGCAGATAGAGGAATCTGAGGTACAGAGAGGTTAGGTGACTTTTTCGAAGTTACCCAGCTAGTCTGAGGAGATTGGGATTCCAGAGTCCCACCTTTAACCACAGAGGAACTTAGCTGTCCAGAATTTTGCCTTACCTCAACAGAATCATCTCATCACTTTGTTTTCTGAATAAATGGCACTTTAGAAAACAAATTCCAACTGTTCCACTAAATCCTCTCATTATTCTGAAGACATGTAAAGTCAAGTGCATGGAGCGGAAGATAATCTGGTGGTGACCTCGAAGCATTTTCAAACCACCCAGAGCTAAATGAGCCAGTGGCCAAAGTGTAGGAAAGCTGAGCTCTGGGAAGGCGGGGAGCTCGCACTTGCTAAGGGCTTTTGCTCTTTCACCTTCCTGTCTTTTCACTGTCACAAACCTTCTTACTGGTAGTCATTTCTGACTCCACGTCCTCCCACTTGTCAAAAGGTCTCCATTTGCCTGACCATAATGAGCAATTTGCTCTAATCCGTGAATAGAAATTGGAATTTAATTCATTTTAGTGGCATTTCCAAGAAGAGAGATGCTTAAACAAGCTATTCGATGTCCTCTATGTTACTACTGAAGGTTAATCGCTACCCAATATGCATACTTGAGCTCCAAACTATGTTCTTGAGAAAATGGAATAATTAAACCACAAGTGGCAATTACTTGTATTTTAGGAGACTTCTTGCTGTAGCAGCATTATTAAGTAATATCTTTTCAAAGTTGGCAGTCAGCTCTCAAATTTCTATTTTCAAACGTGTATGCTATTCATTAATTTCTGTTAATTATGTTCAGTATTGCAAATGGAAAGAGGTCATTATAGGACTAAAATCTGAAGCTGGTATTTTGGGATATGTCTTATTCTCCTCATAAACCTCTTTGCTACAGAAATTTGTCTTCACTTGAATATATTCTAAACATATAGACATTGCCTTACTAGAAATATTTCTGAATTTATTTTAGAAACATAGCTCTGATACATCCATTTAGACTGAATGCTTCACAGTCACTCAGAATTCTGTATTTGAGAAATATTTGTTGACATAAATAAACATGGGACATGGGGAAATAGTCATAATATAATATGAGTGAAAAAATGTTAATGCAGAGTGTTAACACCATCTTAGAAATATAATTCTACATGTGCACAGATATACATATAGGAAAAAATAATTTTTAAATTACCAGATATCTCTGGATAGTGGATTTTAGAATTAATTTTCATTTTTTTCTGTATTGACCATTGTTTTGTAATAGATACAGATTGTTTTTATACTTTATTATGTTTATTAATATTTTGTAGATTATAAGAAAATTGTCATATTTGAAACTCAAATACTACAGATATGGCTGAAATACTTCCTAAATATCTTATAATTTCAGTTCCCTCCACAGAGACTAACATGGTTACTAACTTGGTGGGTAGCTGGGTTTCTCAACAGTGGCTCCATAAATCTGTTGGGCAGGATAACCCTTTTTGTGGGGGAGTAGATGGGGATTGCTATTCTGTACACTGTAGGATGTTTTATCACTGGTCTCTATCCACTAGATGCCAGTAGCACCCATCTGTTAGTTGTGACAACTAAAAATGTCCCCAGACATTGCTAAATGTCCTGTGAGGGGCAAAATCACCACCAGTTGAAAACCCCCGGTGTCTAACTTCCCAGGACTGTTTGCTTTGGCACGCGCATACACTCACATAAAAATACATCGCCAAAAAATAAACGATATTTTGTACATATCTACAACTTGCTTTTATTGCACTCAATGTGATGTCTTTATGGCCTTTGTAAGTTAATGCATGTAGATTTCATGTATTACGTTCATCAGAAAACAAAATGTAATAAAACTTAGAAGAAATGTATGCCATCATAATCCACACAAAGACCTTTAGGAGGCCATCCCTCTACATAAATATAGTGCAGAAGGTGACTCTGAGGCATGTTCCACTCCCTGATGAAAGGAAGAACCCCCCTAAAAGCCACTGTGACTGAGAACCAAGTTAAAAGAATGAAATAATAGGCTGCCCCATCTAGGCAGAATGCGAAAAAAGGATGTAACCCTCAGATTCAGGAGCAGGAGGTGTCAGTCCCCAGAATAAGGCTAGTCAAAGAGTCCTCTTGTATTAATGTCTTCTCACCAATTGCTGCGATCCAACACCAGCCCGTTTCTTTGTCCCCCTTTCTACATCTAAACCTATCACTACAAACCTCTTTTTTTAAAATTAGTATTGAGGACACACATTAAAGCAATATTTAACCTTTGAGTTTAGAATCAATGTTCAAAAACAAAATTTAGGTTAATTCTTTGCCCAGAAAGTATAATAGTCAATTCCATTCATAAGAAACAGAGCACTGATAGCTCCCCAAGAGCTCCAAGTCCTGGGGTGCCTCTCCCTTGTCCCAACTCAAACCTTTCTTCCAGAGGTAATGACTACCCTGAATTTTTTGATAATCAGATTTTAATTTTCTGTGTGGTTTGTTACCCACATATACATTCCTAAATAATGTGGCAGCTCTGCTTATTTTGAACCTTATTTCATTCATCATTACATCATTACATGTGAGAATCATCTATAATGTTAATCATGGCTATGATTTGGTCATGATCATTACTGTAGATATACTGTTTTATGAATAGACAACAGTTATACAGTCTATTCTTTCTGGTTATCTAGGTACTTGTTCAATTTTAGATATGACAGTTCTTCCATATGTACTCCTGCTCATGGGTCCTGGGACACGTGCATGAGTTTCTCTAGGGTACACACCAAGCATTGGATTAACCACATCTAAGGGTCTGTATGTGATTTAAACTCCTGAGACCACTGAAGAAAAGTTTGCTCCATATCCTCCTCATTACTTGGATGTTCACAGCCATTAAAATTTCAGTGTGGTTTTTACTTTTTAATACTATGCAATTGAATATAAATACCTGTGAAGAATAGAGATGGTATAAAGGCCTTTGAACTAAATGAACACTAGATGAAGTTATCTGAATGAGCTTCTTCCCACCCCTGAGTGCGGTGAGACCAGTGCCTTACGAATTTCTCCGTCTTTCCCCTTGAGAGTCAGGAGCTGAGAAGAGGAGGGGAGGATGGGGCTCCAAAGACTGAGTCTGAAGAGTCCCTGGGTCCAACCCAGAGAAAATTTTAAATGCCCTGTCACCAAATCCAAGAGGTTAGCCAAAAAGTAATGTTTCAAATAACTAAATAAAATCACTATCAAATCCAACTGACAAAAACAAATAGAAAACAAGAACTGTTACAAGCTCAAATACTGCACCAAAAAGGAACTCATCCAACTTCCTGCCTGCCCACACCTATTCATTCAGTGCTCCCCATCTCAGCAAATGACATCACCATTCACCCTGCAGACCAAATCACAAGAAGAATATTTTTATGGGATTCTCCCCCTTCTTCACCATCCACACCCAATAAGTTTTTCTCCAATATGCCCACTTATCTCTATCCCTATCTCCAGTAACTTAATATCTTAGTCCAGAGCACTCACATTGCTTGCCTGGATATGAGCCATCAACAGCTTCCTCACCGCTTTCCCTGAATCCACTGTATTTCAAACCCCTAAGTTGGGGATCTGATTCCTGATATACACTACTGTATTTGATAAATGAATGAATGAATTTATTCTTGTTTCCTTCCAGGCTATTCACCAAGGAGGTATCTTCTCAAATACTGGTCTAATTGCATTGCTACAAACCTTTAAATCTTTCAAAGGTTTCCCATTGCATCTAGGGTAAAATTCCAAGTTATTACTGCATGTTCTCACTCATAAGTGGGAGTTGAACATTGAGAATACATGGACACAGAGAGGGGAACAACACACACCAGGGCCTGTTGAGGGGTGAGGGGATGAAGGGAGGGAACTTAGAGGACAGGTCAATAGGTGCAGCAAACCACCATGGCACAAGTATACCTATGTAATAAACCTGCACGTTCTGCACAAGTATCCTGGTTTGTTTTTTTAAGAAATAAATGTTTTGTAAAAGTAAAACATTTAAAATACAATAAACATGAAAAAAAATCCAGATTCTGAACATTCTGTCATTCTGGGTTCCTGTCTAAAGATTTTGTGAGATCAGAGCCCTCCAAACACTCTCAGTGCATAAGAAGCAGGAGAATAAACCTTTGTTGTTTTAAGACAAAAAGAAAATCCAAGTTATTTAATACAGCTTACAAGACTCTAAGTGATCTTCTCATGGCTTAACTCAAGCTTTATGGTTCACAAGTTCTTCCTTTGAAACCCATACTTTAGATATTCTGAACTTCTAGTAGAGCCTAGAACACTCTTTGCCTTCTCTTGTCTCTGGGACTTTGCACATGCTAATCTCTTCCCTAGAACACTTCTCTAAAGGCCAATTCCCTCTTAGCAGCTACCAGGGTTATTTATCAATATTCTGACCCTTTCTCCAGCAAGGCCCAGTAGGGTTGTGTTTCCTTGCCCCCTTAGGTTAGGTATAGTTATGTAAATCTTTCTGGCTAATGAAATTTGAACAGAAGTGATTTGCATCATTCTGGGGGTGATGATGGAAGAGCCAGTGAATAGTCATCTATTCTCGGTCTGTTTCTCTCTCTCCATTTCACCTCAGGATCCAAATGTCTTTGCCCATGACTCTGTCTGGCTGTCAGCAATGTGCCCTGATAAATACAAGAAACAACTTTCCTATCTGTGCCACCAATTCTGCTTCTGAAGACATGTGTATAAGCCATACACCTGGTCTGCAAGTAGAAAATGATTGTTGGCTCTTAAATTAGCTTTTAAAAACACGTTTCTAGTCCAGAAATGACACACATAGAGTGTGTCATTTGTGTGTCTGATTTCTAGGTAATGCACTAAAGGCATGGGGCTAGTTCCTGGACTGGCCCAGAATGGTATCTTGACTGCTACCACCATGCAGTAGCCTTTGGAGGCTTATTACAATGTGTGGGATAAGACAGCCACTAAAAACATTCAACAGGCAAGATAGAAAGGGATTTCAATGGTGATTATCCTGTTGGCCTGTCTCTTCCTTTCTGTCTCTTCATATCTCTGCCACTCTTGTATTTCCCCTGCCGCCTCCTCTCTCCTTTACTCTCACCCTCTTTTTCTCATTTGCACTCTCACCCACTTCTATCACTGCCTTCTATTTTTGATGAGTACCAACAACAAGTTAGGAAGTGTTTACTTTGTCAGCAAATGGGAAAGAGATCCTGCAGCATCTGTACCTCCCGATCCCCTTCACTTCCCCTCCCTCCCAATCCCATCCCTTCTCCTCCCCATCTCCTTTTCTCTGTGCCTGCCCTTTCTCTCCCTCTCTCGCTTGTCCTCCTCCCCTCTCTTCTTCTTTTTTTGTTTTTAAATACTATAAAATGAAACAGAGCATGCTCAAAACCATGGTAATCGTTTCAAAGAAAGAGAATCTCTTTAGTTTCCACATGGTTTGGGAGAAAAGAGGCCATTTGCTTTCTTCCTTGGGGTCATGGGTCTTTTAAAAAGGCTGAGATGGAGCTAACAATTAGAGAAGCCACCCTGTTGTTCTTCCTCCAGATCCCCTTCCCGAGCTTCTGTTTCCAAAGCCTCTCAGCCTGGCCTTCTGTTCCCTTTTCACTGCTCTGCTCTCGTTACCTGTACTTCACTGCTGGAAGTCCAGTTATTCCCACCTACAGAGTTTTTTGAAAAAGATGAAAATTACTAATGTTCTTTAGAATTAGTTTGTATAAAGACAATATACCTTGATCAAAAACATCTTAGGAAATAGTTTAAATTGCAGAGTTGCAATACTATTCAGGCATAATAACAGTGGGTATTTAGGAAAATTGGGACTGCTTTTCAACATGTTAATAGGAAGAAAAAGTACTTAAATTGTTTCCCTCATTTTACTCAACCTACTAGCTCAAAGCCAATAAACGGTATACACTTATGAAACTAAATTTGGTAGGGTTTGTACCAGTCTAAGGTTGCTTCCTCATGGAGCTATTATTTTGTAACATATCCCTTTTCAAGGAAAATTCAAAGGTTGCCTGTATATAGTCAGGTATATTCAACACAAAAACCAAAGCATTTATATGCCTCAAGTCTGCAAGCAAAAGAATTTTAGCATCTGAGTTTTGAACTCTAATTTTTTCCACAATATTGCTTTCCTTTGAGCCCTTCAAACACAGTTTCTTAATGATCTAGACAAAACAACAAGGATAAGATAGTATTAAGAAGGCAGAATAATAGGGTAGCAATTTATTATTGTACACAGTCTACTTCTTTCCAGGATGATTTTTCAATCCTATTCAGGAGTTTATCATGAGAGCAGAAACCATTTCATCCAAATGCATGAGGTTTTCAGAATATAATTTACTTTTTTTTCCAAAGAAAGAATGCTTCAAAATAAATATAAACAGTTGCCCCAGTGGCCACTGTGCCTGTGTTGTGATGAATGTACAAAAATTAGCAATTAGCAAATTAAAGCAAAGTAATGTTGCCATTTCTGAAAGTTCCATTGTAAAATGAAATTATTCTTAGCTAATATTTCTTGAAATGTTACTCTAAGCCAAGCCCCATGCTAAAGGTTTTTACATACATTATCTCATTTCATACATGAAGAAATGAATACTCACAAAGTTGAAGTAGCATTCGCAAGGTTACCCAGCCCTTAGTTGGCAGGGCTAATGCTTGAACCCAGATTTGTCCAACTCTAAGCCTATGCCCACTCTCAGCATAAAGATTAAGTTCAAGAATTCTAGAATCAGAGTATCTGGGTTTCCATTCTAGCACCACTTTTCTAGCTAAGGTCTAATTGGGGACATTTTTAAATCTCTGTGTCAGCATTGTCTCTATACAAAGATGATCTATAATCATACCGACCTTATAAAGTTATGATGACAAAGTGAAATAAAGTATATACATCACTTAACTGAACAGCACCTAGTAAGTGCTCAATAAGCGCTACACATTATTACCCTTTATTCTCATTTTCCCTGCCACCCCTCCTTTCCAGAAGAAACAAAACAAAACAAATAGTTGAGAGAGAGTGACTAAATAAAAGTCTAATAGCAGATAAATTAATTACTTTCAGGCTCCCCCAACAATGTTATGATGTTCTATCTTCCTTACAATGAAGACAGTCCAGGCAAAGTTAACCTGATTCAAGCAGACCAGTGCCATTTGCCATCTTCATGCTGTGCTTTGAATGGGCTCGTTGGCCACACCCATCAGCAGCCCTGGAGCTGGCAGGGCCTTCCTGTGTGGAGCGCTATGACTGGGTGTTGTCAATTCCCTAAAGAGAGGATACAGGAAGAGGGGCTGGGAGAAGCAAAGGAAAAGGGAACAGATGGGGAACTAAGGTTGGTTTAGAAACGATTTCATGTGATCCTAAAGATAACATCCATCTGCCTCCCTTCTGCCCATCCTCCCTCCCTCTTTTCCTTTCTCCCTACCCTATTCTCTCTTTTTCCTCTCTCCTTGCCCCTCACTCTTTCTCTCTCTGCTTCACTTTCCTCTTTTCTTCTCTTTATATTCTTTGAGCCCCTACGTTTATTTATGCCCATTTTGCTACTGAGAAAACCAAGTTTTAAAATATCGATAACTAGCTCAGGTTCATATAGTATGTTTGTGATGGAATTTTATTATATATAAGGTGTGCAACATAATGTTTTAAAATATATATATGGTGAAATGGTTACTATGGTCAAGCAAATTAACATATTTATCATCTCACATAGTTACCCCCTACCTTTTTTGTGGCAGGAGTTTTCTTGTATTGTATTTCTCAAATACCATACAATGCTACTAGCTATGATCCTCATTTTATACACGTGATGGAGATTTGTATAAAGTTTTCTTTGGTTCATGAGGCCTTGCTCTTTCAGTGGTATTCCTCTACCTCAAAGAGGATGGGGCATACAGGCAAAGTGGGAGGCATCTCCCTAGGAAGACATGGCAGGAACCAGAAGGGACTCCATTAATAGCTTGAGGGGCCACCTTTTGTCTTTTGGGTCATAGTTGTAATAGCCTGCTCTAGAAAGTTGTTTATTTTTTGCCTCCTACTTCAAGAAGAAAAAAAACTGTGTTGACTATCACCAGAGCTACTGCCTACTTTTTCTTCTTGTCTGCCAGAGAAGAAAAATCTCAACCACATCTTTCTCAGTGGTTTGACATTTAAATTTTCAGACAGTAATAAACTACGCTGCCTCTTTGAGGGTTGGGATTGTTCCTTCATCGCTAAACTGCACAGTTTGCTGCACTATGCTGGATTTCCAAATTGTGAAGATAGGCTCAATCTCCTTGGGGACTGATTATATTTTTTTTAAATCTGCATTTTTGTATTATTAACTCTCAAAGAGACAAAAAAATATATTTCCTTTCTCTAACTGATTCCATTTTCTATAGAGTTGGTAGGTCAAATTAGGCTTCTAGAATAATGAAGTCCTCTAGACATTTCCATTACACCTTTTGGACAAGGAAGAATAAAAGTATAAGTTAAAATATTTAAAGCACAAGGTTCTGTCTTTTAGGGGAGAGCTTTCCTAATGCCCTATATTTATCTTGTCTGGATCTAAAATATGCTTGCCTTATCATTTTTCCTGAAGGTACCAAACCATCCCTTGGTGCTGGTTCTGTCTAGTAATAGTTGCAATTATTTTGCCAGATGGTGCTTATGTGTTTGTTTAAAATGCTAAATATTTTAATTATTTGATAAATAAATATCAAACAGGTTATGCACTTATCAACAAGAAGACTGAGGGATATAATCAAAGATGATCAATTAATGATATATGTATAAAGTAAGATTCCAAGTATACATGGTAAGTTATCAAATAAAACACTTAGAGGTGATGGCAGAAACTGCTGAGTTGGAATGCTACCTTTCCTCTTATTCATCAAAGGAAGCCCTTAGTAGCCCTACTGAACACTAAAAAAGGAAGCACATCTTAGTTATGGCCAAGAAAATAAGCATTTATGAAGCAATTTCTCCTGATTGATGATTCAAAGCAGTGAGGTGTTTCTGATTTAAAAAGAAAAATCCAACCAATTTGTCAGTGCAATGTTGGAAGGAACGAAGTTTCTTATTTGATTTCATTGACTTCACACATCCTGGGAATAACAAGTACACTGTTAATCCCCAAACATGGAGAAGGCAGAGGCATGCAGAATAGCTGCTTAATAGAAGCACTGTCATTTGTTAAAAGAAATGTCTGCTTACATTTCCTTGGGCTCTTTAGGAGTGGGAATAAATGAAGCATAACACCATTTGTTTCTGTAGCACAGTTACAATGCCATAAACAACCAAAGTAGAAGTAAATATTTTTCTATTTCTCAACAAGAACATGTTCCTGTTAAGCTCCCTGTTTACAAATATACTTTCCCTGGATTGGGTTTCATAGGGACATCTTCGCCTTTTCCCTTTAATCAGAAAGGAAGGGGCCAATGACAATTCTGGTGAATTTAAGCACTGCCACATTGACCCTGCCAGAGAAGCTGCTGATTGCTTGACTTAGTTCATACTAAATGGTCATGAATATTCATCTCATTCTGTTTTATCTAGGATTTGAATAAGTGCCTCATTTACTAGAGCTATTTATGATATCTTGTAGGATTCCAGAGTGATTTGTAAAAGAAGCAAAGTTTAGGTGCAATGTGAAAGAGATATAAGTTTGAGGAAGTGTGTTTCAAAAAGCTAACATTCCTCAAATCTCCAGGAAGATTTTGAAACATACTCTGGATGCATTAAATGAAAATCTTTGGAGGTGAGGCCATGATATCATGTTTTTGAAACTCCCTAAATTGGTTTAATGTTCATCCTGGCTGAGAATCTCTTTTCTACATGTTTAAGCTCCTAAATATAACTTACAACCTGCAAGAGAATGAATTTCATTGGGGAAAGGGCCTGAAGAATCAGTTTGCTGAGGACTATATGCAAATGACCAATACATATTTTAAAAAGATATTAAACCTCAATAGTAACCAATGAAATACAAAATGAAACCACAGTAGAATAGCATTTCTGCCTATTATGTTGGTAAAGTTTTAAAGCTAACAATATTTAATAGGATGTAAAGGACATAGTGGTTGTCTTGTGAAGTTCAATCATATACCTTTGCTGTTGTGAGTAACAGTATGGCAAGGGTAGGTTTGGCCCTCACTCTGCCCCTAGAATGCTCCCTGAGTGCTAATTCCCATCAAGGTAACAGGATCTTCTTAATCCCAATGTTCTATCCTAACTTAATCTGGCCAATTTGAATACCTTTTATCAGTGCTTTTGGAATGAATCTTTTCTCTTCTAGATATAAAATAAGTTCACCACTAGCAGCCATCTGATAACCACAGAGAAATGAGACTGAGGATGAAACTAATCTAAGGAGGATACCAGTGAAGCTGTAACCCTCCAGTTACATGAACCAGTAAGTCCCCTCTCTGTTTAAGGCAGGTTGACTCGGTTTTTGTTTGTTTTTTTAAATCATCATCATCATTATTATTATTTATAACTGAAAAAATACTATTTAATAGGGCTGCAATGGGTAATAACAAACTCAACTGTTGGAGACACAATTCGGAAGTAATCTTTCCAAAGAGCAATTAGCTATACATACACACGCACACAGACACACACACACATATACATATACATATATAAAATTAGAAACATTAAAAGTAATCACACCTCTCACTCTGTAATCTCACTTCTAGGAGTCTATCCTAAGGAGATAATCATAGATAGTCAAAGACTTATGTTAAAGAATATTCATAACAGAGTTACTTTTAATAGCTAGAAATTAGAAATAGCCAAATGATCAGCCTAATAATCTCACATAAGCAACGTTCGTTACATTTATATGGTGCAGTCATTAACATCTGCCTTTAACAGTATTTACTAATTATCATGAATTTTAAAAACGTGTATATCTGAAGGAAAATATAATCAAATATAAAATAATTATTCTGGCTAGTGGGATTATGGGTAATTTTTATTTCCCTCTATGGACCGTTTTTGTACTTCCCAATTCTCTATAATGAGGATGTATTAGTTTTGTAATCAAGATTCTTACCACATGTAATGAGAACATCCTCTTGCAACCCTATATTATTTTTTATCTTTCCCAGAGGATATCCCTTTCCAAAGAACCATTCTTTTAGCAGCCCAGGGCCCTGTGAAATACTGAAAGGCAATAGTCGGATCATGCAGAATTCCCCTCTGCACATTTCTAGCCTTCTCAGTAAGCATTATTCTCAGCAGCCCTCCTTTATTCTCCCAGGCCATCACGGGCTAGCAATCCTAGCACAACATCCTTTCTGGGGCCTTCTAATCAGGGCTGCGATGAAAGGAAGAGAGATGGAGTGGGTTCTGGGAAGCTCCCCTGTTCTACTCAACATTGGCAACATCTTTAAATCATAGAATTTTTTAAAGACGCAAGTGTAATCTATTATAATTGACCAGCTCCACCGACTGCTTGACCTTCTATTTGTACCAACCTTAATCAACTTAAAAGCATCATAGTAAAGAATTACTTGAAATCCCTATTTTGCCAAAGTTAAAGGCCCCGTGCATCTTGGTTACTACCTTCTTTCTTTAAATGAGTTCCCCTGCTGTGACTTTCTTTGCTCTAAAAAACAAAAAAACTAAACTAAACTAAAAAACACTTTTAGCAATAAGTTGCAAGGGGCTTCTTTCAGAGGAAGTGCAGAGCAGCTGATGTCTTCAGCAAATGAAGAAAAACCACCCTTATGCTTTGAGTGACAAGGGCTTTGCCAGTCAGAGAAACTGACTTCTAAAGTGAAGACCTGAACAGTAACTTCTATTTAGGGTGAGGCAAGGGGCTCCCCCAAAATCTAATTAGTTCCTGACTACCAAATTCTCTGAGAGATTCATCTGCTACTGACTGAAGTGAGGAAAGGAAAGGAATGTGAAAAGCTCCAAAGTGGAGATTGCTCACAGGAATCAAGTATTATGGCTAATGCAGAAAGGAGATTAATACACTGAAAAATACCCAAGCAATTAAGATAATCTGTATCCAGTGTGGTTCATATACCAGATTAGTGTTTTCAAACTTTAATATGCTTAGAAACCACCTGGAAGACTTTTTAAAATGTTCTTATTCAGGAGGCCTGGGGTGAGATTCTGCACTTCTAACAAACTCTCAGGTGATGCTGCTGGTTCAAGCATCACACTTTGAATAGCAAGGTGCTAGACCTGCGAGGTGGATGAGGCTTGGATCTTATCTGTGGGTACGAAGATTTTGCTTAGAACCTCTGACGGATAGGGTTTATGAGAAGATAGACATTCCAGGTAGCTATGTGAGAATTTGATAGGAAACAGGGACAATGAAAGCAGCATAGGAAGTAGTATAGCATAGAATGACATATTGCCAGTGGTTAAAAACATCATTTTTGGAGTTGGAATCTGATATGCGTAGGCTTTGTGTCCCCACCCAAATCTCATCTTGAATTGTAATCCTGTAATCCCCATAATCCCCACATGTCAAGGGAGAGAGCAGGTGAAGGTAATTGAATCATTGAAGCAGTTTTCTGCTGTCTCGTGATGGTGACTGAGTTCTCATGAGATCTGATCGTTTTATAAAGGGCTCTTCCCACTTTGCTTAGAGCGTCTCCTTCTTGCTGCCTTGAGAAGAAGTTGCCTTGCTTCCTCTTTGCCTTCTGACATGATTGTGAGTTTCCTGAGGCCTCCCCAGCCATGCTGAAATGTGAGTCAATTAAACCTCTTTCCTTTATAAATGACCCAGTCTTGGGCTGTTCTTTATAGCAGTATGAAAAAGGGCTGAGAATAAATCTCTATATCTTTTAATACAATTTTGTAGCCTAGGCATTGACTGGACAGCTCTGAGTCTTAGTTTCCTTACCTATAAAATGCAATCATGATTCCAAGAGTTTTTGAGTGAGACATGTGAAATACTTGACATTTTAAATACAGAACTAATGGTGAAAATGTAGCGGTTGTTATGATCGTTATCATTATGCTTATGGTCATGTTTGGGGGCATAACTAATGTAAGTTAATATAGCTAGAAAGAATAAAGAGTCTTCCAGGGTTAAAAGATAATGCCATTGGACATGATTCTTCAGTTTTTCCTTGTTTCTAATGCCAGCAGATACCTTTTAGATCCAAAGTGCCTCTTTGTTTTGGAATTTGTTGTCTAGGAAATTTTAACCAGCTATAACTTTTATTGGAAGAGTGTGACATCCTGTCTCTAATACTCCAATCTGTGCATAAAGGAGAAATATTTGCCCTGCAGAGAGGAGCCAGTAGTATTTTTTAAAGATGTCCCCATTGTGTGGGTGACTGTCCTTGCAAAGAGAGTTGAGTGCAGGGCATGGGAGGAGGGTGGATTGAGGGATTATTATTTATTGAGATCCTACCATCTTTGACCATTTTGCATATTTATGTGTCTACTTTACCTCGTTTATTCCACACAAAAACTCTGGAGTAAGTAGAGCTGAGAGACAGTTGGAAATGCAGGAGCAGAGGTGCCAAGCAGGTCTTTTAAGTTCTCAAAACTAAAAGTAGTGGAACTGGGCTTTAAATCCAAATCTCATTTGCCCTTTATATTATACCTGGCTATCTCAGAAAGAACCTTTTGACAAATGCCTCCTGCTTGTGTCTTGCATTCTCATTACCTGAGTCACTATTTAAAGGACTTTTGAAAACAGGTACTCTTTGTTGACTGTGAAGGGTTCCATGTTTGCAAGATCATGTCATTTAGAACATAGCTGAATAAATAAGAGGCTAGGAAGATGCAAATAACAATGCATATAGTTGACATAAGTCTGGAGAAAGTTCCACTACTGACAAAGAGAGAAGGTGGGGATCAGAGGAGGAAGCTCTGGGCAGCCTGAATCAGCAGATGCCCCCAAATGAGAAAATGGTCTCCAAATGGAGACAAAGGGAGAAACTGAGAACACCTGCTGACCTCCCAATTTTCCCAAGATTTTTTTCTAACCAAACCATGCCAGTTCCTTGGGACCCAGCCCTCAGAGCTACTCTGCTCCCTGGAGTTCTGGGACTCACTCAGAATTCTGGGGATCCTGAAGGCCAGAACTATGCCATCAGGTCCAAAGAGAATTAAATAGATTTCCAATTCCTAGAAATCTGGAGCCACAGCACAAAGGACTCCAGGAGGTGGCTCCATTACTTCTTGTCAGGTGGCTGTATTGGGTCCATGTGGAAGTGGTCAGAGTAAGCTGGCCTTTGGAGAGATAAAAATGAATACAGGAAAAGAAAAATAAGAGACCATGTAAATCCAAGGATCAATGTGGAGACAAGCTGACAAGCAAATAGGCTGCTTTATTCCCATATTCTTTACAGGTCTTGTTCCAGCCTCAGGTGAGGATGGTTATAGTCCCTGTTTTGAAAGGGATTTTGTTTATTAGCCATTAGTATCTCATTTATATTTAAGTAACGTTAAGGGGTTTCTCTTACTTGTGACCACCCAGTTTCTGAGCAAGTTAACCTCAGTCTCATCTGGCCAGATTTTAGCTCTTGAAGTTTATTTTTGCTTCCCTGTTTTGCTTTTCACAGAGAGGGAGGCATCTCCTCAGTCAAAAAACCATACAATAGACTCCAATTAGCTCACCGGTAGTCTTAAGTAAATGGGTTTTTCATAGAATATTTCATTATTCTAAAGGGTAGTCAGGCTAAGCTAGTCAGCTTTAATCAAATACTTTGCTCACAAAATCAGAAAGGTGCAGGCTCAACCCTGTTCCATGAAAATTGCTCTCAGATAATGAAAGACATTTTATTCAAATTGTTAACAGTGTATATTTACTGCAAATCTATTTCAATTACAAAAGCGAAGGAAAACACTATCAAATCCTTCTGCAGTAACTTCAACCCATTAAAGTAGAACAATTTATCTTTTATCTGTTGCAATCATGGAGGCAATACTAAGGTAGAAAACAATAGAGGCAACTAATAATTTAATGAAGAAAAAGTGAGCCAGAATTTTAATTAAATTTTCTCACATCCCTAGTATAATAGTTTTGACCTTCAGTAGCGTACATTTTAAATAAAATTTTTGTGCAAAATAAGCAAATGTTGGCTGGGTGCGGTGGCTCACACCTGTAATCCCAGCACTTTGGGAGGCTGAGGCTGGCAGATCACCCGAGGTCAGGAGCTCGAGACCAGCCTGACCAGAATGGAAAAACCCTGTGTCTACTAAAAATACAAAATTAGCTGGGCATGGTGGCACATGCCTGTAATCCCAGCTACTGAGGAGGCTGAGGCAGGAGAATTGCTTGAATCCAGGAGGTGGAGGTTTCGGCGAGCCAAGATCACATCATTGCACTCCAGTCTGGGCAACAGGAGTGAAACTCGCTTAAAAAAAAAAAAAAAAGCAAAGACTTAAAACTCCATGCAAGATCTCAATATGTTAAGGACATTTATAATGATCACTTCCTTCATATTAGTTCCAACGAACATCTGTTGCTTAGCTGACATATTGGGAAGTTTATCTTTTTAAGGAGCCAGCAGTATATAACCAAGAACAGCAACCCTGTGTTCCAGATTCAACACACTGATGGTATGCATATGCATATTTTCATAAAGAATAGCCCACATTTTTTGTGACCATATTTTTTTCATTTTATTTCATTTTTCCATAAGTTATTGGGTGTACAGGTGGTATTTGGTTACATGAAGTAAGTTCTTTAGTGGTGATTTGTGAGATCCTGGTGCACCCATTACCCAAGCAGTATATACTGCACCATATATGTTGTCTTTTATCCCTTGCCTCCCTTCCACCCTTCTCCCCAAGACCCCAAAGTCCACTGTATCGTTCTTATGCCTTTGCATCTTCATAGCTTAGCTCCCACATATCAGTGAGAACATACGGTGTTTGGTTTTCCATTCCTGAGTTACTTCACTTACAATAATAGTCTACAGTCTCATCCAGGTCATTGCAAATGCTGTTAATTCATTTCTTTTATGGCTGAGTAGTATTCCATTGTATACATATACTACAGTTTCTTTATCCACTCAATGCTTGATGGGCATTTGTGTTGGTTCCACGATTTTGCTATTGTGCTGCTATAAACATGCATGTGCAAGTATCTTTTTTGAATAATGACTTCTTTTCCTCCGGTTAGATAGATACCCAGTAGTGGGATTGCTGGGTCAAATGATAGTTCTACTTTTAGTTCTTTGCGGAATCTCCACACTGTTTTCCATAGCTGCTGTACTAGTTTACATTCCTACCAGCAGTGTAGAAGTGTTCCCTGATTGCTGCATCCATGCCAACCCTACTGTTTTTTGATTTTTTTGATTTTGGCCATTCTAGCAAAAATAAGGTGGTATTGTGTTGTGGTTTTGATTTGCATATCCCTGATCATTAGTGATGTTGACCATTTTTTCATGTGTTTGTTGGCCATTTATAAATCTTCTTTGGAGAATTGTTTATTAATGTCCTTAGCCCAGTTTTCAATGGGTTTTTTTTTTTTTCTCAATGATTTATTTGAGTTTGTTGTAGATTCTGGATATTAGTCGTTTGTCAGATGTATAGATTGTGAAGGTGTTCCCCCACTCTGTTTGTTGTCTGTTTACTCTGCTGACTGTTCCTTTTGCTGTGCGAAAGCTCTTTAGTTTAACTAGGTCCCAGCTATTTATCTTTGTTTTTATTGCATTTGCTTTTGGGTTTTGGTCATAAAATTCTTGCCTAAGACAATGTCTAGAAGGATTTTTCCAATGTCATCTTCTAGAATTTTTTATAGTTTCAGGTCTTAGGTTTAAGTCCTTAATCCACCTTGAGCTGATTTTTCTATAAAGTGAGAGATGAGGATCCAATTTCATTCTCCTACATGTGGCTAGCCAATTATCCAAGCACCATTTGTTGAAAAGGGTGTCCTTTCCTTACTTTTTTTTTGTTTGCTTTGTCAAAGATCAGCTGGCTATAAGTAATCGGTTTTATTTCTGGGTTCTCTATTCTATTCCATTGGTCTATGTGCCTGTTTTTATGCCAGTACCATGCTGTTTTGGAGACTACGGCCTTATAGTTTGAAATCGGGGAGTGTGATACCTCCAGATTTGTTCTTGTTGCTTAGTCTTGCTTTGGCTATGCAGGCTCATTTTTTTTTTTTTTTTTTTTTTGGTTCCATATGGATTTTTAGAATTGTTTTTTTTTTTTTTAAATTTATACTTTAAGTTTCTAGGGTAACATGTGCACAAATGTGCAGGTTTGTTACATAATGTATACATGTGGCCATGTTGGTGTGCTGCACCCATTAACTCGTCATTTACATTAGATATATCTCCTAATGCTATCCCTCCCCCCGACACACACACAATAGGACCCGGTGTGTGATGATCCCCTTCTTCTAACTCTGTGAAGAATAATGGTGATATTTTGATGGGGATTGCATTGAATTTGTAGATTACTTTTGGCAGTATGGTCATTTTCACAGTATTGATTCAACCCACCCATGAGCATGGGCTGTGTTTCCATTTGACTGTCATCTATGATTTATTTCAGCAGTGTTTTGTAGTTTTCCTTGTAGAGGTCTTTCAACTCCTTTGTTAGGTTTATTCCTAAGTATTTTACTTTTATTTATTTTTTTTGCAGCTATTGTAAAAGGGGTTGAGTTCTTGATTTGATTCTTTGCTTGGTTGCTGTTGGTGTATAGAAGAGCTATTGATTTGTGTACATTAATCTTATATCCAGAAACTTTGCTGAATTCTTTTATCAGTTTTAGGAGCTTTCTGGAGGAATACTTAGGGTTTTCAAGGTAAATGATCATATCAGCAAACAAGGACAGTTTGGCTTCCTTTTTACCGATTTGGATGCTCTTTATTTCTTCTCTTTTCTGATTGCTTTGACTAGGACTTCCAGTACTATGCTGAAGAGGAATGGTGATAGTGGGCATCCTTGTCTTGTTTCCTGTTCTCAGAGGGAATGCTTTCAAGAGTAGCCCACATTCTTCATTTTCAGTGCAGTCTTCATGACCAACGCACAACACTTGAAAAATACTGTCACATTTTCAAAAGCCTACATAGTCTAATACTCTTTGTTAAGTTTGGCATTAGGCAGTGTCTGGGAACTCATTTTTGGTCTGAAGCACCCCATGATTCACATTTTAAGGGTTCTAGAACTCCTGAGAATTAGGAATTCTTTCAAGTGGCAGCAACAAAAGCTATAAACAGACTTTATAATTCTAGATTACTCAAAACCAAATCTAGACTCTCAAAACCAAGGCAAGTAACTAAAAACTCCTGGATAATCCTGGTATGTTCAAACTACCTTATTTTGCATTCAGAAAATTAAAAACACATTGGCTGGTACCCACTGCTGGGAGACTTGAAGACGAGTCACATCACCAGATCCCTTGCAGACATTCCCTAGCACCAGCCTTGAGTGTGGCAGCCCCACTGGTTGGCTACACCCAGAAGAACAGTAATAATCACTAGTCTGGCTCTCAGGAACTCCTACAGCAACAGGTTTGAGTGTGGCAGCCCCACTGGTTGGCTAGACCCAGAAGAGCAATAGTATTCACTGTAGTCTGACTCTCAGGAGCTTCTATTCCTAGGGGAAGAGGAAGAGTATCATATCAAACGAATAACCCATGGGACAAAAGAATCTGGATGGCAAACCCTGAGTCCCAGATCTCTTCGCCTGTGGGAAGTTTCTTACAGCAGAGACACAATTGCAGTGCTGGCTGCATCAGGGAAAGTCTGTACCTCTACTCCAATAGGCAAGCAGCCTTAGTGCTCATGAAAGGTACTAGAGAATAGACCCATGTTTCCCCCTTGTCCACCACTGCAGATACAGCTGGGGCCTCTCCCATGGTAACTCAGCATGGAGGCACCTATAAACAGCCTTCCTGAAACAATTCAGGATGATTGCATTCTCACAGGAGGAGCACTCCCCAAGTTCAGCCTTGCACAAGAGGCAGATTCACAATTCCTCTCTACTTGGAACATAAAATTCCTACAGAGAGAAAGAGGTGCCTATCTGATCTGAAGAGCTGGGATACTGGAACTGGAGTGAGGCTGTGATGTAGATAGCTTTTCTGCTGGCCTGGCAAGGCAGCTGAGGTAACCCCAACTCTTTACCCTGATAAAACCTCAGTGCATCTAATTGAGAGCTCCCTCAGTCACCTTCATCAGGTTGGGACCTCTGCCCACCATTGGGTATTATTGCATTTACCCACCTGCTTTAGCTACAACCAGTTCCTACACAGGGATACCTCCGCTACTTATCTGAAGCCTAAACCATCAACTCAGTAAATTAAATACTGGGGAAAAATTAAAGTGCACACCACGGAGGAATGAGTAAGATTCAAAAGATCCTTGCCATTCCAACCCCATAGGAGACAGTGAACTTGCCCACACATTGAGTACGTAACTACTACAACCAGAATCTGAGAAAGCCAGCACACAAAGACACTCTATTACAAAGGAACTCATATAGTCTTAATCCCTAAAAGCATCAAGAATTAAATTGGGTTATAATAAACTATAAACATTAAAGTCGCATCCTTAGGAGGGAAAAAACAAAATTTAAAAAAGACACAGTCAAATCAAAATTAATTCAAGAACTAACTGAAGAAAATAGTTTACCCAAATGAGAAGAAACCAGAAAAGTAATTCTGGTAATAAGACAAAACAGGTTTCTATAACACCCACAAAAGATCACACGAGCTCCCTAGTAGTTGTTCTAAAACAAGATGAATTCTTGGAAATACCAGATAAAGAATTCAGAAAGTTGATTACTAAGCTACCGAAGGAGATACCAGAGAAAGGTGAAAACCAATACAAAGAAATTAAAAGGACAATTCAGGATATGAATGAAAAATTTTCTAGAGAGATATCATAAAGAAAACCCAATCAGAACTTCTGGAAATGAAAGACATACTTAAGGAACTAAGTTTTGACAAGAAGATGGTAGATGGGAGGAAGGACTGACTTGCAGTCCTTGGACAGACAGAACAGTGTGTGAAGACTCACATTGTGAACTTTTGTTCCAAGAATTACTGCAGGAACATACCAGGAAAACTGAAAAACTTCACAGACCCTTTGAAAGCAGTGACTTGGTACTGCAAACTCCGAGAGACAGCCAAAAAACCGAGTACCGAAAATGTGAGAGGGAAAGCCTGCCTCCAAACACACAGCCTCACCAGAAAGACTGAAAATCCAGATCACCAGAGAAGGCTTTAACCTTGCCTAGAGCTGAGGTGAATGTAGAGAGCCAAGCAAATAGTAAAGTAGAAGAAGACTGAAGAGGCCTGAAGGTACTCCCGGCCCCCAGGGAAGCCCAAGGAACCCATTTGACTTTATTTCACAGGGGTCCTTGGAGTGGGCTGCCAGCTGAATTGGAAATAGACCACAGGGAGAAGGAAACTTCCAGCTGAACTTTGTAGTGATTTCGACTGAGTGTGAATTTTCCAGGTCAGAATCCGGGGGTGGGGCGCAAAGAACCACAGAAGCCATGGCTGGCAGGAACAGGACCTGAAAGCCCTGCTTGCTTTCTCTGCAGGGAAGCTTGTAATCTGGGGCAAGTTCCCAGCCCCACTCACCAGCTGCCTCAATATAAACTCGGTTCTGTTGGGGAGCACAGCAGGAGTAGGACTAGCCTTGCTGGCTGCGGGGGAGTGGGGTGATGCCTGTCACTGCCGGCTTTTCCCCCAACGTCCCTGGAAACCTATATGATACAGCAGAGGTAGCCATAATCTTCCTGGGAACATAACTCCATCAGCCTAAGAACCACACTCCTATACCCCATATCAGCCACAGGAAGCCCCACCCAAGGAGAGTCTGAGCTCAGCCACACCTAACCCTGCCTCCACCTGATGATGTTTCTCTACTTACCCTGGTAGCAGGCCTGCCATGGTGGCTCATGCTTATAATCCCAGCACTTTGGGAGGTTGAGGCAGGTGGATCACTTGAGGCCAGGAACTGGAAACCAGCCTGGCCAACATGGTGAAACTCCATCTCTACTGAAAACACAAAAATTACCCAGGAGTGGTGGCACACACCTGTAATCCCATCTACTCAGGCTGAGGCACAAGAACTGCTTGAACCTGGGAGGCAGAGGTTGCCTTGAGCCAAGGTTGCACCACTGCACTCCAGCCTAAGCAATAGAGTATGACTCTGTCTCAAAAATAAGCAAACAAAAAGACATAATCTCTTGGGAGCTCTATGGCCCTGCCCATCACTTGAGAACCCTGAATACTTATCCAGGCGACCCTAGGGCAAGCCTGTATCCTCCATACACTACTGCAGCTGATGTGCTCTTGAACACCCACCTCCTGGCTGGAGGCCAACCAACACAAACCATTACAGCGACTCATTAAAGAACAAACCTGCCCCCCAAAAAAGAGAAAACGACAGCTAACTCCACTGCGTGTAACATCCTGGCTACCCAGAGGTCCTGAGTCTTTCCACGTGACAACTTTACTGCCAGCACAACCAGCATTCCAGAAAACCAGCACACTAAACAAAACTACAACCAAGGACCCTCACAGGTTCCACTTTACTCCCCCTGCTACCTTGACCAGAGCAGGTGCTGGTATCCACAGCTGAGAGACCTTAAGATGGATCACATCACAGAACTCTTTGCAGACACTCCCTGGTACCAACCTGGAGCCCAGTGCTTCCACTGGAGTGCTAGACCCAGGGAAAAACAAACAAAAACAGTCACTGAAGTTTGGTTCTCAGAAGGCCCCGTGTCTAGCGGAAAGGGGAGAGCACTACATCAAGAGAGCACCTTGTGGGCCAAAAGAATCTTAACAGCAGCCTTTGAGCCCCAGATAGCTTCTCTGACATTGTCTATCCTAATGAGAAACCAGGAAAACAATTGTGATAATACAACAAAACAAAGTTCTTTAATGCCTCTAAAATATCACACTAGCTCACCAGCAATAGATCCAAATCAAGTAGAAATGTCTGAATTACAAGAAAAACAATTCAGAAGATCAATTATTAAGCTAATCAAGGAGGCACCAGAGAAAGGTGAATATGAACTTAAAGAAATTTAAAAAATGTTATAGGGTATGGATAGAAAAATCACCAGAGAAATAGATAGCATAATAATAATAATAATCACAAGTTCTGGAGATGATGGACATACTTAGAGAAATGCAAAATACACTGGAAAGTTTCGACAATAGAATTGAACAAGTAGAAGAAACAACTTCAGAATTCAAAGACAAGGCTTTCAGATTAACCCAACCTGACAAAGAATAAAGAATTTTAAAAGACGAACTAAGCCTCCAAGAGGTTTGGGATTGTTACAACCAAACCTAAGAATAATTGATGTACCCAAGGAAAAATAGAAATCTAAAATTTTGGAAAACATATTTGAAGAAATAATTGAGGATAACTTCCCCAGTCTTGCTAGAGATATAGATATCCACATACAAGAAGCTAAAAGAATACACAGGAAATTTATCACAGAAAGATCATTACCTAGGCACATGGTCATCAGGTTATCTAAAGTCAAGAGAAATGAAAGAATCTTAAGAGCTGTGAGGCACAAGTATCAGGTAATCTATAAAGGAAAACCTATCAAATTAACAGTAGACTTCTCAGCAGAAGTCCTACAAGCTAGAAGGGATTGGGGTCCTATCTTTAAACAAAACAATTATTAGCCAAGAATTTTATATCCAACAAAACTAAGCTTCATAAATGAAGGAAAGATAGTCTTTTCCAGACAAACATGCTAAAGGAATTCACCACTACCAAGACAGCACTACAAGAACTGCTAAGAGGAGTCCTAAATCTTGAAAAAGAACTCAAAATACACTAACATAGAATCTCCTTAGAGCATAAGTCTTACAGAACCTATAAAACAATAAAATAATGAAAAAGCGGCCGGGCGCGGTGGCTCAAGCCTGTAATCCCAGCACTTTGGGAGGCCGAGACGGGCAGATCACGAGGTCAGGAGATCGAGACCATCCTGGCTAATACGGTGAAACCCTGTCTCTACTTAAAAATACAAAAAAAAAAGCTAGCCGGGCGACGAGGCGGGCACCTGTAGTCCCAGTTACTCGGGAGGCTGAGGCAGGAGAATGGCGTAAACCCGGGAGGCGGAGCTTGCAGTGAGCTGAGATCCGGCCACTGCACTCCAGCCTGGGTGGCAGAGCAAGACTCCGTCTCAAAAAAAAAAATAATAATAATAATAATGAAAAAGCACAAATTATTCAGACAGCAACTAGCATGATGAATAGAATAGTGCTTCATATCTCAATACTAATGCTGAATGTAAATGGTCTGAATGCTCCACTTTAAAGATAAAGAATGGTAGAATGGATAAGAATTCACCAAGCAAGTATCTGCTGTCTTCAAGAGACTTGCCTAACACATAAGGACTCACATAAACTTGAGGTAAAATGGTGGAAAAAGATATTCCACACAAATGGACACCAAAAGTGAGCAAGAATAGCTATTCTTGTATCAGACAAAACAAACTTTAAAGCAACAACAGTTAAAAAAAGACAAAGAAGGACATTGTATAACGATAAAAGGTCTAGTCCAACAGGAAAATATCACAATCCTAAATATATGCACCTAACACTGAAGCTCCCAAATTTATAAAACAATCACTGCTAAACCTAGGAAATGAGACAGATGGCAACACAATAATAGTGGGGACATCAATACTCCACTGACAGCACTAGACAGGTCATCAAGACAAAGTCAACAAAGAAACAATAGACTTAAACTATACCCTAGAGCAAGTGGACTTAACAAATATTTACAGAACATTCTACCCAACAACTGCAGAATATACATTCTATTCATCAGCACATGTAACATTCTCCAAGACAGGCCATGCGACAGGCCACAAAACAAGTCTCAATAAATTTAAGAAAATTAAAATTACATCAATTACTCTCTCAGACCACAGTGGAATAAAACTGGAA
Organism: Rhinopithecus bieti; assembly: GCF_001698545.2. Lineage (NCBI taxonomy): Eukaryota > Metazoa > Chordata > Mammalia > Primates > Cercopithecidae > Rhinopithecus > Rhinopithecus bieti. The sequence continues at coordinate 9,414,191 of NW_016807677.1, forward strand.
ATCAACTCCAAAAGAAGCCCTCAAAACTATACAAATACATGGAAATGAAATAATCTGCTGCTAAATGATTGCTGGGTCAACAATGACATCAAGATGGAAATTTAAAAATTCATAATGACATGACCTATCAAAACCTCTAGGATACAGCAAATATGGTGCTAAGAGGAAAGTTCCCAGCATTAAAAGCCTACATCAACAAGTTCAAAAGAACATAGACAATCTAAGGTCACACCTCACGAAACTGGAGACACAAGAACAATCCAAACCCAAACCCAGCAGAAGAAAAGAAATAACCAAGATCAGAGCAGAATTAAATGAAATTGAAACAAAACCCACAAAAGATAAGTGAAATAAAAAGCTGGTTCTTTGAAAAGATAAATAAAAATTGATAGACAATTAGTGAGATTAACCAAGAAGAGAAAAGACCCAAATAAGCTCAATTAGAAATGAAACAGGAGATATTACAACTAATGCCACAGAAATACGAAAGAGTATTCAAGGCTACTATGAACACCTTTACACACATAAACTAGAAAACCTAGAGGAGATGGATAAATTCTTGAAATAGACAACCCCCCTAGATTAAACCAGGAAGATACAGAGTCTCTGAACAGACTGATAACAAGCATTGTTAAATGGTAATTGTTAAATGGTAATTTTAAAAATTGCCAACAAAAAAGTCCAGGACCAGGCAGATTCACAGCTGAATCTGTGACTAATATCCAGAATCTACAAGGAACTCAAATAAATCAGCAAGAAAGAAACAATTCCATCAAAAAGTGGGCTAAGGACATGAATATACAATTCTCAATAGAAGATATACAAATGGCCAACAAACATATGAAAAAATGCTCAACATCACTAATTATCAGGGAAATGCAAATCAAAACTACAATGTGATACGAACTTACTCCTGCAAGAATGGCCATAATCAAAAAATAATAAATGTTGGCATGGATGCTATGAAAAGGGAACAATTTTACACTGCTGGTGTGAATGTAAATTAGTACAAACGCTATTGAAAACAGTATGGAGATTCCTTAAAGAACTAAAAGTAGACCTACCATTTGATCCAGCAATCCCACTACTGGGCATCTACCCAGAGAAAAAGAAGTCATTATATAAAAAAGACACATGCTCATGCATGTTTATAGCAGCACAATTTGCAATTGCAAAAATATGGAACCAGCCCAAATGCCTATCAATCAGTGAGTAAAGAAAATGTGATATATATGTGTATATATATATATGTATGTACATATATGTGTATATACATAGTGTGTACACACACACCATGGAGTACTACTCAGCCATAAAAAGAAACAAAATAATGGCATTTGTGGCAAAAACCTTGATGAAATTGGAGACCATTATTCTAGGTAAAGTAAGTCAGGAATGGAAAACCAAACATCATGTATTCTCACTTGTTAGTGGGAGCTAAGCTGTGAGGATGCAAAAGCATAAGAGTGATATGATGGACTTTGGGGACTTGGAGGGAAGGGTGGGAAAAGGGTAAGAAATAAAAGACTACACGGTGGATACAGTGTACAATGTTCGGGTCATGGGTGCCCTGAAATCTCAGAAATCACCACTAAACAACTTATTCATGTAATCAAACACCACCTGTCCCCCAAAAACCTATTAAAATGATAATAATGGTAATGAAAAGTATGAAAAAATAAAAGTAAATTTAAAAAGAGTTTCAACAACAGACTAGAACAAGTACAAGACATAATTTCAGAGCTTGAAAATGCTTTCAGATTCACACAATCAAAGATAAAAAAGAATCAGAGAAATGAACAAAGTTTCCAGGAAATGTGGGATTATGTAAAACAACCAAACCTAAGAATAATTGGTGTTCCTGAAGGAGAAGAGAAGGCTAAAACTGATTTGAGACTGTCATTGAGGAAAACTTCTCTGGCCTTGCTACAGATTTAGATATTCAAATACAAGAGGCTCGAAGAACTCCTGGGAAATTCATTGCGAAAAGATCATCACCAAGGCACAACGTCATTAGGCTATCTAAAGTCAATAGGAAGGAAAGAATTCTAGGAGCTGTGAGACAAAACCATCAGGTAACCTATAAGAAAAACCCATCAGACTAACAGCAAACCTCTCAGCAGAAACCTTACAAGCTAAAGGAATTGGTGTCCTGTCTTTAGCTTCCTTAAACAGGATAATTGTCAGTCAAACATTTGGTATCCAGTAAAACTAAGTTTCATAAATAAGAGAGAGAAATTCTTTCTCAGGTAAACAAATGCTGAGGGAATTTGCCACTATCAAACCAGCACTATGAGAATTGCTAAAAGGAGTTCTAAATCTTTTATTATTATTATTATTATTATTATTATACTTTAAGTTCTAGGGTACATGTGTATACACGTGCCATGTTGGTGTGCTGCACCCATCAACCTGTCATTTACATTAGGTATATCTCCTAATGCTATCCCTCCCCCTGACACACACACAATAGGACCCAGTGTGTGATGTTCTCCTTCCTGTGTCCAAGTGATCTCATCTTGAAACAAAAGCTTGGTATTCACCAAAATAGAACCTCTTGAAAGCACATAATTCACAGGGCCTGTAAGACAGTAAGACAATGAAAAAACAAAGTAGATAACAACTAATATGATGAATAGAATACTACCTCATATCTCAAAATTAACATTGACTGTAAATGGCTTAAATGATCCACTTAAATATATAGAATGGCAGAATGGATTTTACAAACCCACCAACCAAATATCCGCTGTCTTCAAGAAACTCACCTAACACATAAGGGTTCATATAAACTCAAGGTAAAGGGATGGAAAAAGATATCTCATGCAAATGGAAACCAAAAGTGAAAAGGAATAGCTATTCTTATACCAACCAAAACTGACTTTGAAGCAACAACAGTAAAAAAAGACAAGGCCATTATTTAATGCTAAAAGAATCAATCCAACAAGAAGATATTACAATTCTAAATTTATATGCACCTAACACTGGAGTTTCCAGATTTATATAATAATTACTAGTAGACCTGAGATAGATGGCAACACAATAATAGTGGTAGACTTCAATACTCCACTGACAGCACTAGACAGATCATCAAGAATGAAAATCAACAAGAAACAATGGACTTAAACTGTACCCTAGAACAAATGGACATCACAGATATTTACAGAACATTCTTCCCAACAACTGTACAATATACATTCTTCTCATCAGCATACGGAGCATTCTCCAAAATAGACCTTATGATAGGCCACAAAACATGTCCCAATAAATTTAAGAAAATTTAAATCGTATCAAGTATCTTCTCAGAATACAGTAGAATAAAGCTGGAAATCAACTCTAAAGGAACCCTCAAAACTATACAAATACATGGAAATTAAATCTGCTATTGAATGACTTTGGGGTTAACAATGAAATTAAAAGGGAAATTTAAAAATTATTTGAAATGAGTGATAATAGTGACAGAAATTTTCAAAACCCCTGGGATATAGCAAAAGCAGTGCTGAGAGTCCTAAAGTTCACAGTATTAAATGCCTACATCAAAAAGTCTGAAAGAGCACAAATTGACAACCTAATGTCACACCTCAAGGAACTAGAGAGACAAGAACAAGTAAAACCCAAAGCCAGCAGAAAATAACAAAGATCAGAGCATAACTTAATGAAATTGAAACAAAAAACACAAAAAATAAATAAAACGTTGGTTCTTTGAAAAGATAAACAAAGTTAGTAGACCACTAGCAGGATCAAACAAGAAAAGAGAGAATATCCAAATAAGCTCAATTAGAAATGAAACTGGAGATACTACAACTGATACCACAGAAATACAAAAGATTTTTCAAGGCTATTGTGAACAGCTTTATATGCACAGACTAGAAAATCTAGAGGAAATGGATAAATTCCTGGAAACATACAACACTCCTAGATGAAATCTGGAACAAATAGAAATCATAAACAGACAAACAACAAGCAATGACATTGAATCAGTAATTTTTTTATTTTTTATTTTTTTATTTATTGTTTTTATTTATACTTAAGTTCTAGGGTCAATGTGCATAATCGTGCAGGTTTGTGTACATTATGTTATACTTGTGCGCATGTTTTTTGAGGTGTGCGGCCCACAACTCGTCAGCAGCCCATCAATTTCAGTCATTTATATCAGGTTAACTCCCAAATGCAATCCCTCCCCCCCTGCGCCCAATGATAGGCCCCGGTGTGTGATGTTCCCTTTCCCGAAGTCCAAGTTGATCTCATTTGTTTCAAGTTCCACCTATGGGATGAGGGAAGAGAACATGCAGGATGTTTTGGTTTTCTGGTTTTGTGTAGTTTGCTAAGGAAATGATTTCGGGGTTTCCAGCTGGCATCCATGTACCCTACAAAGGACGCAAACTCATCGTTTTTTTATGGTTGCATAGTGTTCCATGGTGTATATGTGCCACATTTTCTTAATCCAGTCTGTCACAGATGGACATTTGGGTTGTTTCCAAGTCTTTGCTATTGTGAATAGTGCCGCAATAAACATACGTGTGCATGTGTCTTTATAGCAGCATGATTTATAATCCTTTGGGTATATACCCAGTAGTGGGATGGCTGGGTCATATGGTACATCTAGTTCTAGGTCCTTGAGGAATTGCCATACTGAATCAGTAATTTTTTTTAAAATTGCCAACAAGAAGAGGTCAGGATTAGATGGATTCACAGCTGAATTCTACCAAACATTTAGAGAAGAACTGGTACCAATCCTATTGACACTATTCCAAAAGATAGAGAGGGAATCCTCTGCACATGAAGGTGCAATCTGGACCCATAATTTCCAGTCCCCTTCTTCCTTCTCCTGTCCACAGGTGACATAAGCCCCAAGAAAGCACAAAATTCATCATATTCCTCTTAGATGCCTCTTGGCATACAGAAGATGATCTATACGTACATACTGAATGAAACTGAGAGCCCCTGGCCATTAATTCCTTATTTCAGCTACAGATTGAAGGGGGAAACAATAGATGATGATGACTTCAGTATTTACCAGCTAAATTATCAGCAGTTGTTTTTATATAATATTTCTTATGAAAAATTGCCATGTATACTGATACATGTGTAGCTGCTCTTAGGCATCAATAGGGTATCATCCCAGATTGGAATGAGCCTGAGATATTAGAATGGGCCCTTTGGGAGTATCATAAGAACTGAGTTCTGAGTTCTAGTCTTGGCTGGCTTTGTGACTTCAGGCATGTCATTTTGGTTTTCAGGGTTCAACTTACCAGTTAGTAAAACGTGCACATTAAATTAAATCCTCTTGAAAGTTAATTTTAGCCCTCTATTTTGTGATTCTTCCAAGCATATTTCTTAAATGTGAAGTCTTAAGTGATCAAGATTTTATAGCTTGGCCACCAAATTATTACAGCATTATCCCTAAGCTGACAATGTTTGCTAAGAGTAAAATCAACCTGGCTAATCACTGCGGAGTCTCTACTCTGATTGTCAATTCGCAGGCTACAGTTTGGTCAATTTCAAGCCAAGATATTCTCATTGTTACCTTGGTTAAATTAAGAACAAAATTCTTCCAAAGGAATTCGATCTCTTACAATGTTAAATTTCTTACAGATGAACCCAGTATGTAGGTACCCGTGTTTTTATCTGTCTCTACTCTGCATATAGTTTTTACTCTTTCAATAAGAAAATGAACTTACAGATTTTGGGGTATATTTTATGCTATAAAATATAATATTCAAGATAAGATTGTCTTAAAATAAACACAAAACAACCAATATTACGCTTTCTAATTCCATTTATCTGATTTCTTTAAAGAAAACTGGTTAAAAGACTTGTGTATACTCACTGTCTCCAATTTCTCTGCTCTCATTCTCTCTTAAACCCTATCTATTCAGGTTTTCTTCCCCTTTACTTCTGAAATTATTTGACTCTGTGTTCCCATCCAAATTTCATGTTGAATTGTAATCCCCATGTTTCGAAGGAGGGACATAATGGGAGGTGATTGAATCATAGGGGCAGACTTAGCCCTTGCTGTTCTTGTGATAGAGTGTGTAGTGCTTTCCCCTTTACTTCCTCTCTCTCCTGCTGCCAGGTGATGAGGGTGCTTGCTTCCCCTTTGCCCTTTCGCCATGATTAAGTTTCCTGAAGCCTCCCAGCCATGTTTCCTATACAGCCTGTGAAACTGTGAGTCAATTAATCCTCTTTTCTTCATAAATGACCCAGTCTCAGGTAGTTTTTTATAGCAATGTGAGAAGGGACTAATACAACTCCATACTGAACACTCTTCCTGTCAGGTTACTAATGATTATCATTTTGTTACGTGCAAAGATTCATAACTCATGCAGCTGATTTCTCCCTCTGTAACTTCTTTTTGCTTGGCTTCCAGAACATCGCACATTTCTGCTTTTCCTCCTACCTCACTGGATACTCTTTATCAGACTCCCTTGCTGGTTCCTTATCATATTCATAACCTCAAAATGATGAGACACCCCAGGTCTCTCTTCTCTACTTAAACTTTTTCATCAGTGATCTCTTCCAGGCTCATGACTTTAGATACCATCTCCATGTCAATGACTCAAAAATGTATGACTGAGCCTGGGCAGCATAGCAAAACCCCATCTCTATAAAATTAAAAATAAAAGTAGTCTGGTGTAATAGCACATGCCTGTGGTTCCAGCTATTAGGGAGGCTGAGGTGGGAGTATTGTTTGAGGCCAAGAGTTTGAGATTGCGGTGAGCCATGATTGTGCTACTGCACTCCATCATGGACAATAGAGAGAGATCCTGTCTCTAAAAAGAAAAAGAAATATGTCTTAGATTTCTCCCCCAACTTCTAGTCTCACAAATCCAATTGCTACTCAACATTTCTACTTGAATGTCCAATAAATATATCACAAATAAAACAGGTCCAAAACCTCCTCTTATCTCAGAAGTTGCTTCTTCCATAGTCTTCCCCACTTTGATAATAGCAAGTAGTAAATCAGGTCAAAACCTTGGAGTCAATTCTTTACTTTTTCCTTTCTCTGCTACCATATATCTACTCCATTAACAAATCCTATTGACCTTCTTTTCAAACCATATTCATATTCTGGCCTCTTCTCATTACTGCCTACCATTGCTACCATTCTGGACCCAGCCACACCATTTCTCAACTGAATTATTGAAAAACATCTCCTAACTGTTCTCTCTGATTCTACACTTGCTCTGCATCACTCAATAAAGCAGCCTGAGTCATCACATTGAGACATAAGACAGAACATGCTTTGAAGTTCCCCGTCTTACTCAGAGTGAAATCCAGCATACCTACAACAACGTAAAATCTGTCCCCTGGTTACCTTGATAACCTCATATTTTCCCCTCATCTACATTCCACATTGGCCTCCTTTTTTTTTTCTGAACTGTGCCAAGAATATCCCCACATCCAGACATTTGTACATGCTGCTTACTCAGTCTGGAGTTTTCTTCTCCCAGATATTTACATTGCTTGAACTCTCATCCCTTTCAAATTTTGAGTTGATTTCTCCCTTCTGAGTGGGACCTTTCCTAATCAACCTATTTAAAAATGCAACTTGCAAAATGCTTCCTACCTGATACTCTTTACCTACTTTCCCTGCTTTTTACTTTTCTCTATAGTACTTCACTTTCTAATGTACTATAAATTATCTATTTGCTTACTGTCAATTTATTCCTACTGGAACATAAACTTTAGGAGGGTAATTATTTTTATCTGTTTTATTCATTGCTAGAGCATTAGCTGCTGTAATAGTACCTGGCACAGAATAGGTGCTCAACAAATATATGTTGAATAAATTTTTTTTTTTTTTTAACGGAGTCTTACTCTGTCACCCAGGCTGCAGTACAGTGCTGCAATCATAGCTCACTGCAGCCTCAAACTCCTGGGCTCTAGGAATCCTCCCAACTCAGCCTAAGTAGCTGGGACCACAGGCCTGAGCCACCAAGCCTAGATAATTTTTTTTATTTTTTTCTAGAGATATGGTCTTACTATGATACCCAGGCTGGTCTTGAATTCCTGGCCTCAAATGAGCCTCCCTACTCAACCTCCAAAAGTGTTGGGATTATAGATATGAGCCACTCTGCTCAGCCAAAGTATTAATTACATGGAGATTTTGCTTACTAGTGTACAATGAAATAAATCTACACACTATGTATCTGAAAGTCTCAAATGCAAAGCAAATCTATTTTTCTTTATGAGTTCTTTAGAATCCCACACAGTGGCATAGATGAAACCCCTCTCCTAAAAAAGCAGGCCACAATGATCTCCACGCAATTCCAAGTCATTTCACAGTAACTTCTCCAAATAACAGATAATTTGTTTCTTTAAAGTAGATCATCCCATTACCTCCTACTCCAATAGTTGAATGTCAAAAATCTCCAGTTGTGTTTTAGCTTCAGGCACTTTAAATGAGTGGTCTTTTCAGCATATTTGCTTGGGGCATATTTGCTTCTAGCAGCAGAAGAAAAGCAGACATTAGTAAGTTTGTTCCACTTAGTAATCTTTAAAGACTTGGCTCAAATTCTACCTCCTCTCTGAAGATTTTCTTGAACCCACCTCTCTCTCCGTAAATAACTCAGAACTCTTTCCCTCATTTTGCCATCTAAATAATATTTCTATTTTTCACCTGAAATATATTATTATGCTTATTTTTCAAGTCTGTCTTTTCCATTAGGATGTAAGTTCCTGAATTTAGGGCTTCTTTGCCTTCATAACACTGGTGTGTAGATAGGGAATGGCGAATAGTGTAGTCTCAGAAAATATTGATCAAAGTAATGAACACAGGTGAATATATGAATGATCAGTGACCAACTGATTAAGTATTGCTTTCCAGGATCACAGCCATGGTGAGAATACCAATGGAGAGGTTATGGTAGATAATACCATTATTGTCACCATTATCACTATCATCATCATCATCATCATCAGCATCAAAGAACTATGCACCTGTTTGAACCAAGTACTATGCTAGGCAAAGATCCTTGTGCATAAGGACATTAATAGTCAAATTGAAGGGACAGGCATGACCACAAAAAGATGTATAACAATCTACATAATGGGAAGCATAAATGCCCAGTAAAAAGAAGCATAGGGTAAGTGCCCAGCTAGTTGAATAGACAAAAGGATAGTACAAGTTCAGACTAGGATGATTAAGGAGGCCTTTATGGAAGATGTAGACATTTAGTTGTGTCTTGAAAGACAAAATAACCAAGCTGCTTATACAAAGGAGGCAGCACAACTCAAGCAGTTTTGACCAGAGAAAATTCTGAAAGGCAGACTGTATATTTCCATTCTTTGATGAGGCATATAAGAAATAAAGTGACTAAAAAAGGAGGATAATTTTGTTAGACTCCGATTCCTCATTTTTGAAAAAACAAAACATCAAAATAAATGAGATGAAACGGAAGGGTGTAGTGCCAGAGTTCCAGTTCAAGCTATTTCACGTTTGAGGCTCTGATATTGACAATATGTCTTCTTCTTCTTCTATCTTCTTCTTCTCCTTCTTCTCCTCCCTCCTCCGCCTCCGCCTCCTCCTCCTCCGCCACCATCTCCACCTCCATCACCCAGGCTGGAGTGCAGTGGCGTGATCTTGGCTCACTGCAAGCTCCACCTCCCAGGTTCATGCCATTCTCTTGCCTCAGCCTCCTGAGTAGCTGGGACTACAGGTGCCCCCACCATGCCTCGCTAATTTAGTTTTTGTATATTTAGTAGAGATGGGGTTTCACTGTATTACCCAGGATGGTCTCAATCTCCTGACCTCGTGATCCACGCTCCTTAGCCTCCCAAAGTGCTGGGATTACAGGCGTGAGCCACCGTGCCTGGCCTTCTTCATTGTTTTGAGTATAGCTTTGATGTCTGTGAAGCGGAGAACTAGACATGACTTCTGAGACCATTTAAGTGTGTGTAACTAAAGCAGATTATGTGGATGTGAATGCTTTAAAAATTATAAGTGCAATTTACCTGTAGAGGATTCTTTGAAGATTAGATAAAATTACACAGTCAAGATATTTGTGAGCAATGACAAGCTGCTTTCCTTCCTAAAAAGATGCCTTCCTTGCATCTACTTAAGTGTTACATGACTAAAATGATATAACCCAGATGGGTATGTCTGCAATGCAGCTGGGATAATATATCCAGTGCTAAGATTTATAGAGTACAGTTTAATGGTAAGTATATTTCTACACATTTTACATGAATCTTTTTTTATTTTTAAAAGTAATTTTAACTTGTTCTTTAGTTACGGGAGTGTATGTGCAGGTTTGTTACATGAGTATACTATGTGATCCTGAGGTTTGGGGTACAATTGATTCTATCACCCAGATAGTGGGTATCATACCCAAAAGGTAGTTTTTCAACTCACTCTTCCTTCCCTTCTTCTTCCCTCTAGTAGTCATCAGTGTCTATTCCCATCTTTATGTCTATGTGTACTCAATGTTTAGCTTCCACTTATAAGTGAGAACATGTGGTATTTGGTTTTCTGATCCCATGTTAGTTTAAGATTATGGCCTCCAGCTGCATCTGTGTTAATGTAAAGGACATGATTTCATTCTTTTTAAGGCTATGTAGTATTCCAGTGGTATACATGTACCACATTGTCTTATCTCATCCACCATTGATGGGCACCAAGGTTGATTCCATGTCTTTTCTATTGTGAATAGTGCTGCAGTGAATATACAAGTGCATGTGTCTTTTTGGCAGAAAGATTTATTTTCTTGTGGATATGTACCTAGTAATAGGATCACTGGGTCAAATGGTAGCTCTGTTTTAAGTTCTTTAAGAAATTTCCAAACTGCTTTCCACAGTGGCTGAACTAATTTACATTACCACCAACAGTGTATAAGCATTCCCTTTTTTCCATAGTCTTGCCAATATCTGTTTTTTTCTTTGTGTGTGTGTGTTTTACTTTTTAACAATAGCCATTCTGACTGGTGTGATTTGCGTTTCTCTGATTGGTGATTATGAGCATTTTAAAATATTTGTTGGCCAGTCATAGATTTTCTTTTGATAAATGTCTGTTTACATCCTTTACCCATTTTTTAAAGGGATTATTTGTTTTTTGCTCATCGATTTGTTCAGGTTGCTTATAGATTTTGGATATTAGACCTTTGTCAGATGCATAGTTTGTGAATATTTTCTCCCATTCTGTAGGTTGTCTGTTTACTCTGTTGATAGTTTATTTTGCTGTGCAGAAGCTCTTTAGTTAAATTAGGTCCCACTTGCCGATTTTTGTTTTTGTTGAAATTGCATTTGAAGTCTTCATCATGAACTCTTTGCCAAGGGCAGTGTTGAGAAGGGCATTTCCTAGATTTTCTTCTAGATTTTTATAGTTTGAGGTCTTATATTTAAATTTTCAATCAACTTTGAGTTAAAATGAATTCTTATAGACTTACTATTATTCCACTTTCACAGATTAGAAAACTGAGGTTCAAATTACATAAGCCTGTCATATTGGTCCCAAAGTGATCCACTTATCCACAATGGTTAACTGCTTTGAAAAGACCTGAAACAAATCAAGTCATGAATCCTAATAAAATATAAAGTGCTTTTAGTTTGAAATCAGTAAATCTGACAAACCAAACCAAAAGAAAACAAAACCCAAAACTCTTCTAGATTGGTTTAAAATCAGACAAGAAGGCCGGGCGCGGTGGCTCAAGCCTGTAATCCCAGCACTTTGGGAGGCCGAGACGGGCGGATCACGAGGTCAGGAGATCAAGACCATCCTGGCTAACATGGTGAAACCCCGTCTCTACTAAAAAATACAAAAAACTAGCCGGGCGAGGTGGCAGGCGCCTGTAGTTCCAGCTACTCGGGAGGCTGAGGCAGGAGAATGGCGTGGACCCGAGGCAGAGTTTGCAGTGAGCTGAGATCCGGCCACTGCAGCCTGGGCGACAGAGCAAGACTCCGTCTCAAAAAAATAATAATAATAAATAAAATAAAATAAAATCAGACAAGAAAAATACAAACAAAATGCAAAAGTATTATTAAACAGATGGAGCTTTTGCAGCCTCAAATAGAGGCAAAATAAAACCCAAACAGAGGTTTCATGTCATGAAATCCACTACTTTGCCATCTAAAATATTAACTTAGCACTAATTTATGAGAGAAACTATAATCAGATTTTTATGTTCTGCCTGTGGATGAAAAAATGACAGATGATAAAACAAAATGACAGATGACGTGTTAATGGGGAATCTTTTCAGAAAGTTACTTTAGTAAAAGAAATTTCCTAATGTCAGCAAGGAGTGTAGAGTTCATAAGTAAAGAATGTTAACCACTCAAAAGAATTTGCCACAGTTTGCTCTTTGGCATCAAATGAACTGTTGAGAATGCAGTTGAAATAGTTCAGAGATTCCTTAAAATCAAGAACAAGTGATGATATATCATGGATGCCCCTCCCTGCCCCAGAATTGGAGATCTGTCAATCGTTCCTTTTTTTTTTTTTTTTTTTTTTTTTTTTTTTTTTTTTTGGTAGAGAAGGGATTTCACCATGTTAGCCAGGCTGGTTTTGAGCTCCTGGCCTCAAGTGGTCTGCCCACCTTGGCCTCCCAAAGTGCTGAGATTACAGGCATGAGCCACCAGGCCCAAACTAATTGTTTCTTTCTTTTTTTTCTTTTCTTTTTTTTTTTTGAGGCGGAG
>NW_016807677.1:9427360-9450858 GCF_001698545.2 Rhinopithecus bieti
AGGACTCAGCTCATTTGTTTTTGTAACTTTAGTGTCTAGGACCTAGCCAGGCACTTAGCCCAGTTCTAGCAGAACTATGATGAACACAAGAAAGAAAACGAGGGAAAGAGAAAGAGACAGGTGGGAAGGGGGAGAGAGAGAGAGATAGCAGGTCATGGTTATATTTTAGAATGTTACCATTCTTGCGCTGAGTTTACTTGGCAAATACCTCCAGAGACTGACTTCAGAGATTTCTTTCTTTTTTTTTTTTTTTTTTTTTTTTGTTTTGTCTTTGAGACGGAGTCTCGCTGTGTCACCCAGGCTGGAGTGCAGTGGCGCGATCTCGGCTCACTGCAAGCTCCGCCTCCCGGGTTCCCGCCATTCTCCCGCCTCAGCTCCGAGTAGCTGGGACTACAGGCGCCCACCACCGCGCCCGGCTAGTTTTTTGTATTTTTAGTAGAGACGGGGTTTCACCGTGTTAGCCAGGATGGTCTCGATCTCCTGACCTCGTGATCCACCCGCCTCGGCCTCCCAAAGTGCTGGGATTACAGGCTTGAGCCACCGCGCCCGGCCTTTTTTAAAATTAAACTTTTTAATTTGGGGGTAATTATAAGTTTGCATGCAATTGTAAAAAATAATAGAGAAAACTCATGTATACTTTAACTAGTTTCTCCAAATGGTAAAATATTGCAAAACTATAGCATAATATTACAATCAGGATATTGACATTGATACAGTCAATATAGAAAATATTTCTATCACCACAAGAATCCTACATGTTTTTCTTTTATAGTCATATCCACTTCTGTCCTACACCTCCCTTCCCCATTCTGAACCTCTACCAATCACGAATCTATTCCCCATTTCTACGATTTTGTGATTGTACTAATGTTATAGAAATGGAATTATGAGGTATGTAAGTTTTGAATATTGGCTTTCTTTACTAGACAAAATTCTCTGGAGTTTCATCCATGTGGTTGCACATATCAATAGTTCCTTCTATTTCATTGCCAGTAGTATTCCATAGTACGGATGTACCACAGTGAGTGGATTAACCATTCACACATTGGAGGATACCAAGTTGTTTCCAGTTTGGGATATTGGAATAAAGCTGTTATGAACATTTGCATACAGGTTTTTGTGTGAATATAGGTTTCATTTCTCTAGAATAATGCTCATAAGTGTAATTTCTGGGTCATATAGTAGTTTCATATGTGGGTTTTTTTATTTATATATAATTTACGTAGCACAAAATTTATCCCTTTAAAGTGTACAGTTCGGTTTCTTTTCAGTGTATTCCTAAGATTTTTTACAGCCATCATCACTGTAGAATTTACTACTAAATTCTAGAACATTTTCATTTCTCTAAAAGAATGTCATAACTGTCAGCAGTCACTCTCCATCTTTTCTTCCTCCTACCCTCTTATAGTCACTAATCTACTTTCTGCTTTTGTGAATTTGCATATTCTGGGTATTTCATATAAATGTAATCATACAATATGTGACCCTTGTGTCTGTTTTTTTAATTAACATAATGTTTTCAAACTTTATCCATGTTGTAGGATGAATCTGCACTTTATTTATTTATATAATTAAATAATATCCTATTTAGCAGATACGCCACAGCTTGTTTATCCATTTATCATTTAATAGACACTTTGGTTGTTGGTATACCTTCTGGTGATAATGAATGATGCTGTTATGAACATTCATGTACAAGTTTTTGTGTGAACATATGTTTTGTTTCTTTTGTGTAGATATTTTGGAGTAGAATTGCCATGCTATATGGTGACTCTATGATTAACTTTTTAAGGAACTCTTTTCCAAACTTGAGCAGGCCTTAATCCCAAAGCCCTTGTTTGATCCCTTCTCCTTTCCCTATAAGTCATTTTTTTTGTTGTGTAGTTTTATGTTTTAAATTTAAGTTCATGATTCACTTTGAGTAAATTTTTATATAAAATGTGAGACTTAGTTCAATTTTATTTTATTTATTTATTATTATTATTACTTTTTGCCTATGGATGTTCAATTGCTTCAGCACCATTTCCTGAAAAGGTTATTTTTCCTCCATTAGAGTGATATTGTGCCTTTGCCAAAAATCAGCTGGGCATACTTACATGGGTCTACTTCTGGGTTCTTCTATTTCTAGATTGTTTATTCTGCTGCATTGATCCACATGTCTATTCTGCCAATACTACACAGTCTTGATTAATGTAGGCAGAGCAAGTTTTGAAATAGGATACAGTGATTCCTCCCATTTTATTCTTCTTTTTCAAAATTGTTTTACTACATTTCCTTTGCCTCTCCATGTAAACTTTAAAATAACATTTTCTATATTTATAAAAAACTCCTTGCTGGAATTTTGGTAGGATATCGATCAAATCTATAAATCACTTTGGGAAGAATTGATATATTTATACTATTCTGAGCCTTTAAATCCATGAGCACAGTATGTCTTTCCATTTCCTTAGATTTTATTTAATTTATTTCATTAGTGTTTTGTTTTCTTCAACAAACAAATTCTATACATATTGTATTAGTTTTATACCTATTTATGTCTTTATTTGTTGATTGTAAGTGGGGTTGTATTTTTAATTTTGTTGTCCATGTGTTCATTGCTACCACATAGAAATGCAATTAATTTTTGTGTATTTATCTGCATTTTCTGACCTTTGTAACTGACCAACAGGCTCATCTTACCCACTACCCAGATAGAGCCTATTTATCAAGACAAAGAAATTTCCATAGAGAAAGGGTTTAATACACATAGAGCTCACTAAATGGGAGGCTGGAGGTTTTTCTTTTTTTTGAGACGGAGTCTGGCACTGTTGTCTGGTCTAGAGTACAATGGCACGATCTCAGCTCACTGCAACCTCTGCGTCCTGGGTTCAAGCGATTCCCCTGCTTCAGCCTCCTGAGTAGCTGAGATTACAGGCACTCACCACCATGCCTGGCTAATTTTTTGTATTTTTAGTAGAGATGGGGTTTCACTATGTTGACCAGGCTGGTCTTGAACTCCTGACTTCATGATCTGCCCACCTTGGCCTCCTAAAGTGCTGGGATTATAGGCATGAACCACCGCACTCCGCCGAGTTTTATTATTACTTAAATCATCTTCCCTGAAAGTTCGGAGGCTAGAGTTTTTTAAAGATAGTTTGGTGGGCATGGGGCCAGGGAATGCTGACTGGTTGGATTAGGGATGAAATCATAGAAAGTTGAACTTGTCTTCTTGCCCAGAGTCAGTTCTTGGGTGGGGATCACAGGATCAGATGAGCCAGTTTACTGGTTTGTGTGGCACCAGCTTATCCATCAGAATGCAGGGTCTGAAAGATACCTCAAACACCAATCTTGGGTTTTACAATTGTAATGTTATTCATAGCAGAAATTAGAGAAGTTAGGAATCTTTTGGCCTCTAGTTGCATGACTTCTGAGCCATCATTTCTAATCTTATGGCTACTTTGTTAGTTTCGCCAAGGAAGTCTGGTCCCTAAGGAAGGAGGGGATTTGTCTGTGGAGGGGCTATTATTATCTTTGTTTCAAAGTTAAAGCATAAATTGAATTCTTCCTAAAGTTAGTTCAGCCTATAACCAGGAATGAACAAGGGAAGCTTAGAGGTTAAAGGCAAGATGGAGTCAGTTAAGTAAGATTTCTTTCATGGTCATAATTTTCCTATGTCAGATTTTTCTCAGTGTCATAATTTTTCCAGAGATAGTTTCACCTTGCTGAATTTATTTGTGGTTCTAGGAATTGTTTTGTAGATTATTTGGGACTTTCTACATAGACAAATACAAAACAACTGTGACCAGGAAAGAAAAAAAAAAAAAGGGAGCAAGATGGCTGAATAGAAGCCTGCAGTGATTGGAGCAAATTGGACAGGAACACCAAATTGGACAGCCATCCACTCACACACAAACATCTTCATAAGAAACAAAAAGCAGATGAGCGATCACATTATCTGGTCTAACATCATATTAAGAAAAGAGGCACTGGAGAGTGGAAAAGACAGTCTTTAATTGCTGACATCACCACGCCCCGCCAAGCCCTCCACATGGCATGGAGGGATAATCTGTGTGCTTAGGGGAGGGAGAGTGCAGTGACTGTGGGACTTGCACTGGAAGTTAGTACTGCCCTGTCATAGCAGAAAGAAACGCAGGGCAGAACTCATGTGGTGCACATGGTGGGCGCATTTAGGCCAGCCCTAGCTAGAGCATTTAGGCCCAGTTCTCACCCACCATGAGATAAAGTACCCTGGGTCCCTCCTTGAAGGGAGGGACCCAGTCTTGGCAGGATGTATTACCTACTCACTAAAGAGCCCTTGGGCCTTGAATGAGCATCAGCAGTACTGAGGCAGTACTCACACTGTGGGTCCTGGGGGAGACACAGGGCCTCGCTGGCTTCAGGTGTGACCCAGCACATTCCCAGCTTTAGTGGCCACGGGGAGAAACTCCTGCTAGAGGAAAAGAGAGGAAAGAATAAAGGGGACCAGTCTAGGCCACAAGAACTGCAATTCCTGGGCAAGTCCTGGTGCTCTACTGGGCTCAGAATGAGTGGACTTGGGGTTCACATGACCAAGTGAGATCCAGATTGGGGCAGCCGAGGGAGTGCTTGCATCACCCCTCCCCCAACCCTAGGCAGCACTGCTGGTGGCTCTGGGAGACATTCCTTCCCTCTGTTTGAGGAGAAAAGAGGGGAGAATGAAGAGAACTTTGTTTTGCAATTTGAATACCAGCTCATTCATAGAATAGGGCACCAGGGAGAGTTCTGAGGCCCCGATTCCAGGGCCTAGTTCCTGGATGACGTTTCTAGACACACCCTGGGCCAGAAGAGAACTCATTGACTTGAGGGGAAGGATTCAGTCCTGACAGGATTTATCGCCTACTGAGTAAAGAGCAATTGGGCCTTGAATAAACATCGGCAGTACCCCGGCAGTACTCACTGTGGCCTTAGGGGAGACACAGGGCCATGCTGGCTTCAGGTGTGACCCACACATTCCCAGCTTTAGTGGCCATGGGGAGAGACTCCTGCTTGAGGAAAAGAGAGGAAAGAAAAGGGGACTTTGTCTTGTAGTGTGGACACCAGCTCGGCCGCAGTGAGTTAGAGCACCAGGTGGGCCTCTGGCGTCCCCAGTTCTAGGCCTTTTCTTCTGGATGGCACTTCTAGACCCAATCTGGGCGAGAGGGGAACCCACTGCCATGAAGGGAGAGATACAGGCCTGGCAGCATTCACCACAAGCTGACTGAAGAGCCGTTGGGTCTTGAGTAGCCAAGTAGTACTTACTGTGGGCCTGGAGCGGTGGTGGCTGTGGGAAGAGACTTCTTCTGTATGAGGAAAGGAGAGGGAACAGTAGAAAGGACTTTGTTTCATGGCTTGGGTGCCAGCTCAGTCTCAGTAGAATAGAGCACACCAAGTAGATTCCTAAGATTCCCAGCTCCAGGCCCTGGCTCCCATGCAGCATTTCTGGACCTGCCCTGGACCAAGGAGTAGCTTGTCACCCTGAAGGGAAGGACACAAGCCTGGCTAGATTCATGACCTGCTGACTGAAAATCCCTTGATCCTTCAGTAAATATCAGTGGTAATCAGGCAGTGCTCACTGCAGGCCTTGGATACAACCCAGTGATGTACTTCAGGTCTGACTGAGCACAGTCCCAGTTGTGGGGGCTACAGAGGTGTTTGTGTCACCTCTTCTGCTGTTCCAGGCAGTTCAGCACAGAGATACTCTGTTTGGGAGAAAGTTAGGAAAGAGAACAAGAATACTCTTTTGGATAATACAGGAAATTCTCCCAGATATCAACCAAGATCATCAAGGTGGTACCTCCGCAAGCCTTCAAGAGTCACAGTGCTGCTGGGCATAGGTGTTGCCTACTGCACATATGGCTTCAGTGACCAAAGATTTAAATCACAACACTCAATTCCCTTTGAGTACTTGGAAATCCTTCCCAGGAAGGATGGGTACAAACAAGCCCAGACTGTGAAAACTACAATAAACACCTAAGGATTCAATGCCAGCACCTCAAATAACATCCACAAGCATCAAGAACACCCAGGAAAATATGGCCTTATCAAACAACCTAAGGCACCAATGACTAGTAGAGTGGCAGAGACTTGTGACTTTCAGACAGAGAATTCAAAATAGTTCTTTTGAGAAAGCCCAACAAAAATTCAAGATAACACAGAGGAAGAATTCAGAATCCTGTCAGATAAATTTAACAAAGAAATTAAAATAATTAAAAAGAATCAAGGAGAAATTCTAGAGCTGAGAAATTCAATGGACGTATTAAAGAATGCATCAGAGTCTCTCATGAGCACAACTGATCAAGCAGAAAAAACTAGCAAGTTTGAAGATAGGGTATCTGAAAATACACAGTCAGAGGAGACAAAAGAAAAAAAACAAGAAGAATGAGGCATGCCTATAAGGTCTAGAAAATAGCCTCTAAAGGGCAATAATAAGAGTTATTGGCCCTAAAAGGGAGCTAGAAAGAAAAGTTGTGGTAAAGTTTATTCAAAAGGGTAAAAACAGAGAACTTCCCAAACCTAGAGAAAGATATAATCAGTACAGAAAGAACACCAAGCAGATTTAACCAAAATAAGACTGCCTCAAGACATTTAATACTCAAACTCCCAAAGGTCAAGGATAAAGAAAGGATCCTAAAACATCAAAAGGAGCTCCAATAGGTCTGGCACCACACTTCTCAGTGGAAACCTTTACAGATCAGGAGAGAACAGCATTACATATTAAACATGCTGTAGGGGCAGGGTGTGGTAGCTCATGTCTGTAATCCAGCACTTTGGGAGGCTGTGACGGGTGGATCATGAGGTCAGGAGTTCGAGACAGGCCTGGGCAACATGGTGAAACCCCATCTCCACCAAAAAATACAAAAACTAGCTGGGCATGGTGGTGCACACCTGTAATTCCAGCTACTCAGGAGGCTGAGGCAGGAGGATTGCTTGAACCCGGCAGGTGGAGGTTGCAGTGAGCCGAGTTCACATCACTGCACTCCATTCTGGGTAACAGAGCAAGACTCCATCTCGGGGAAAAAAACAAAACAAAACAAAAAGTGCTGAAGGAAAAAACTTTTACCCTGGAATAGTATATCAAGCAAAAATATCCTTCAAACGTGAAGGTGAAATACTTCCCAGAGAAACAAAGGCTGAGGGATTTCATCAACACCAGACCTGCCCTACAGCAAAAGTCATATATGACAGATACATAGCTAGTATCATATTGAATGGGGAAAAATGAAAATCCTTTCCTCGAGGATCTAGAACAAGACAAGAATGTATGTCCACTTTCACCACTATTATTCAACATGGTATTGGAAGTCCTATCTACAGCAATCAGACTAGAGAAAAAAAAAAATGGTACCCAAATTGGAATGGAAGAAGTTAAATTAGCCTTGTCTGCAGATGATATGATCTTAGATTTGGAAAAATCTAAAGACTCCACCAAAAAATTATTAGAACTAATGAACAAATTCAGTAAAACTATAAGATACAAAACCAACAGACAAAAATCCGTAGCATTTCCATATGCCAACAGTGAACAATCTGAAAAAGAAATCAAGAAAGTAATTACAATAGCTACAAATAAAATAAAATATCCATGAATAAACTTAACCATAGAAGTGAGAGATCTCTATATAATGAAAACTATGAAACATTGGCAAAAGAAATTGAAGAGGGCAGAAAAAAGGGAAAGATATTTCATGTTCATAGACTGAAAGAATCAATACTGTTAGAGTGTGCATACTACCCAAAGCAGTCTACAGATTCGATACAATCCCTATCAAAATACCAATGACATTTTTCACACAAATAGGAAAAATATTTCTAAAATTTATATGAAATAGCAAAAAACTCAGAACAGCCAAAGCTATCCTGAGCAAAAAGAATAAGGAATTGACTGACTTTGAATTATACTACACAGTTATAGTAACCAAAACAGCATAGCATTGGCATAAAAACAGACATATAGACCAATGGAATACAATAAGTAACCCAGAAATGAATCCATACACCTACAGTGAACTCATTTTTGACTAAAGTGTCAAAACCTACAATTAGGAAAGAACAGTCTCTTCAATAAATGGTTCTGGGAAAACTGAAAATTCACATGCAGAAGAATGAAACTAGACTCCTATCTGTTATCATATATAAAAAAAAAATGAAAATAGATTCAAGACTGAAATCTAAGATCTCAAACTATGAAATGACCAAATAAAGCATTTGGGAAACTCTCCAGGACACTGGAGGGGACAAAGATTTTTTGAGTAACACCCCACAAGTACAAGCAACCAAAGCAAAAATGGACAAATAGGATCACGTCAAGTTTAAAAGCTTCAAAAACTCAACAAAGTAAATAACGCACAGAATGGGAGAAAATATTTGCAAACTACACCTCTGACAAGGGATTAATAACCAGAATATAAAAGGAGCTCAAACAACTCTATAGGAAAATTTTAATTATTTGATTAAAAAAATGCACAAAAGATTTGAATATTTTTCCAAAGAAGACACACAAATGGCAAAAAAAAATATGAAAAGGTACTCAACATTGTTGATCATCAGAGAAATGCAAATCAAAACTACAATGAGATATCATCTCTCCACAGTTAAACTGGCTTTTATCAAAAGACAGGCAATAACAAATGCTGGTGAGAGTGTGGAGAAAAGGGAACCCTTGTACACTATTTTTAGAAATGTAAACTAGGAATGTAAATAAAATGTGGTACATAGACACGATGGAGTACTATTCAGCCATAAAAAAGAATGAGATTTTGACATTTGCAATGACATAGATGGAATTGGAAGTCATTATGTTAAGTGAAATAAACCAGGCACAGAAAAGCAAATATCATATGTTCTCATTTGTGGGAGCTAAAAATTTAAAAAGTAGAACTCATGGAGATGGAGAGTAGAAGGATGGTTACCAGAGGCTGTGAAGGGTAATGGGGCAGGGAGGGGGACTTGAGGATAAAGGGGATGATTAATGGGTACAAAATAGAGTTAGAGAGAATGAATAAGATCTACTATGAATATCTGATAACACAACAGGGTGACTACAGTCAACAACAATTTATTGTACATTTAAAAATAAGTAAAAGAATAATTGAATTGTTTGTAACACAAAGAAAGGATGCACGCTTGAGGTGATGAATACTCCAGTTACTTTGATGTTATTATTATGCATTATATGCCTGTATCAAAATATCTCATGTACCCCATAAATATATATTCCTACTATATACCCACAGAAATTAAAAAATAAAAACTGTGAACAGGGGCAGCTTTTCCCCTGATTTTATGCCTTTTATTTCCTTTTCTTTCCTATTTCACTCACTAGAACTTCCAGTATTATGTTGAACAAAAGTGGTGAGAACAAGATCTTTGTCTTGTTCCTAATCTTATGGAGGAAGGATTCAGTCTTTCACAGTTAAATATAATGTTAGATACAGGCTTTTGGCAAATGTTATTAAAATGAAGAAATTTTTCTCTATGCATTTATTTATCATAAATGGGTGTGTAATTGCATCAAATACTTTTCCTGTACGGATTGATAAGATCACATGAATTTTCTTTTTAGCCTCTTAATGTGGTGATTATGTTGACTGATTGTTTAAATATTAAGCCAATCTCAAATTTCTGAAATAAATCCCACTTGTTACTGTATATAATTTTTTTTATATGGCTAAACTCTATTTGTTAATATTTGCTAAGGATTTTCACGTATGTATTCATGAGGGTTATTGGTCTGGAATTTTTTTCTTTCTCTCTCTCTCTCTTTAGAACTGTCTTTGTTTGATTTCAGTATTAGGAGATAACATGGACCAAAAATACAAAACATAACTGGAGCAAATGAATGTACTAGTAGAGGTCAATATGATGATTTGTGGAAATTCAGAAGAATGAATCTGTGAAAAGATGTGTCAGTAGCATCATGGATGATGGAAGGTATTTGCTAAGAGGGGAGGGGAGAGGAGACCATTAAGATAGGGGAAGAACAAGTGTAAGGCACATAGCACCATATTTATTAGATAATGAATAATTTGATGTGTTCAGACATGATAGGAGACCTTTGGTCACATTTTCCTAAAAAGACTGATGCCCAAAACTCATCACATTTTAATAATTTTTCTCTTCTCATGAAAAAGAATAAAACTTGCAACCTGTTACTAGTAAGTGTATTTAACCAAGATCTGTATGTTCATTTCCAAAAAAAAAAAAAAAAAAAAAAATCATATGTACCCTAACAAACGGATATGTGTTGCATTCTTCCTATGATAGTTTCTCTCTGTGCAAAGGTTGTCCCAGCTTATTGCTTTCTGTTGCTATGACAGAGTCGAGGTAATTACCCACAAAAATACTTCCTATAATACAATCAAGTTATGATTGGATGTCATCACAGTCAGTCATGTATTTCCAAGGAGGTGCTAAATAAAGGGTCACTACACTTGACCTGGCTGAAACACACATCTGGTTTGGGACAAAACTTCTAGTGTGTGGAGGTAGGGTCCAGTAGGCTCAGGCATTTGAAAATTAAAAGAAAATAATTCTCAACCACAAAGAGCTGAAACCTGGCTTTATCTGAATATTCATTACAAAACATTTTAGATAGCAGCAAGCAACTAAAGGAATAAAACATTTGGATTGATCTCTAAGTGCCTCAGGCCTCCTAATACCTCTTCACTGCTTATTAATTCTGGTTCAGAGAGAGGAGTTAACCTTGATTTTTGGCAAATGCCTGAAAGTTCATTGCATTGGATGTGTGAGAGAGAAGTTATGTATCAGGGCTGTCATTTAGGTGAGAATCAGATTACAAAGGTGAGAATCAGATTACAAAGGATCTCACATACTATTTGAAACATTAGGACTTTATCTTTTAAGAGATGAAAACTAGAAAAAAGATTGTAGATTGACTAAGGCAGTGGATGGATTGTAGAAGAAAAAGCTGGAGGTAAGGCTAATTAGTTTATTGAAATC
The DNA here is from genome assembly GCF_001698545.2 of Rhinopithecus bieti. Lineage (NCBI taxonomy): Eukaryota > Metazoa > Chordata > Mammalia > Primates > Cercopithecidae > Rhinopithecus > Rhinopithecus bieti. The sequence continues at coordinate 9,438,317 of NW_016807677.1, forward strand.
ATTCAGGCAAGCAAGAAGAGTATCATTCTGTGGCCGATGGAGAGACAATTAATTTAAGAGGACACCTTCTTCTTTCACCTCCTGCACAGATGACAACAAGCTATACACAGGCCTTTTTTTCTCCACATCTTGAGGTTTGACTTTCTCTTCATGAGTGTACTGAAAGTGAAAGTAACAATCCCAAACCCTATCACTTAAATAACTGAATATTTATGACTTTTAATTCAAAGGACAAGCCATTAAAACACTAATGTGGGCTATAGGTAAGATAGGAGCATCAGCTTAATGGATTCCCAAGGTTTCTCTGAACACTCCTGTTTCATTCCATGCTGCATGGAGATTCTGAATCCTCCAGTGGACATCAGAATTGGGAAGAACAGCAGAGGCTAGTGTTCTGCTAGTTAGTGACACAAGAAGCTCTTGGCTCTGACTCTGGCAACTCTAAGAGGATTTTTTCTTAGGTCATTTTATAGTTTCTGTAGAACTGGAAGACAGCCCCTCAAGGTAGCTTCTGGATACCTTTTCATTAGTCAGCCTAACTATATGATATAGTTTCTCCTCATATCTCTGGAGAAAGAGGAGAAATAAGCTATTTGTTAGTCCTTAGGGAGCAGAAGAAGTGAAGGGTTAGCAGCTGCCATTGCAACACGAGTGGCTATCACTGATGGTATATGAAATAGCAGAAAGCTGAGATTATAGACTTTGCCCAGAGAACAGAAAAGTCGAAGGAACTCAACATTTCTCAATGGTTTGTTTTAATATCCTATTCTTTTCAAATTCAGAACCAAGGTTATCTCCCTGGATGTAGAGAATTCCTTATAACAAAGGTAGAGTATGATATGGTTTGGCTCTGTGTCTCTACCGAAACCCCATCTTGAATTGTGATCCCCAGGTATCCAGGGAGGGACCTGGCAGGAAGTGACTGGATCATAGGAATGGTTTCCCCATGCTAGTCCCATGATAGTGAGTGAGTTTTCATGAGAGCTGATGGTTTTAAAAGTGTTTGGCAGTTCTTGCTTCACTCTTCTCTCTCTCCTGCCAACATGTAAGATGTGCCTTGTTTCCCCTTCACCTTCTGCCATGATTGAAAGTTTTCTGAGGCCTCCCCAGCCATGCAAAACTGTGAGTCAATTAAACCTCTTTCCTTTATAAATTACCCAGTCTCAGGTAGTATCTTTATAGCAGTGTGAAAATGGACTAATACAGCGTATCATGTCATTAAAATAGCAAATTCCAAGCATACTCATTTATACAAAATAAAAATGTCCAATATGACTGAGGTTAGTCATTAAAATAAATATTTAGATGGTGATGCTATTTAATGAAATTAGAATATAGAGATCTCTAATGGGGATTTAAATCAGAGGGTCTCAGGCTTTGTTGCTTACTTCAATAGTCACTAGCCACAGAGAACCATTGAAATTGAAATTTAAACAAATACAACTAAAAATTTAGTTCAACATACAAGCCACATTTCAAGTACTCAGTAGCTGTGGGTGGCTAGTGGCTACTGTATTGCACAGTGCAAAAAAAAACCAAACCTTCCACTATTATAGAAATTTCTATTTGAACCAGAAAGTCCTACTGGTCTAGAGCTCAGGAAATCAGACAAATCTACAGATAAAGATTTGGGAGTTAACTGAGTGTTTGGAAGGTAGGTGAATTTATTAATAAGGATGAAGGGTCCTAGGAATAATTTGTCACAAAAAAACCCTAGAACAAAAATCTGAGATACTTCAGCTTTGAGGAAAACAGAGAAACAGGAATCCATAAAAGATGAGTCAGAAGCAAGTGATCAGAGAGGAAGAAGAACGAGAGAACATTTGATTCCTAGGTCACAAGAGAGTGTCAGGAAAGGGACCAGAAGGCTTGAGAGGTCAAGTAAGAGAGGACTAAGAAGAGGTCAGAGAATTTGGTAGTGGGAGATCATTGGTGACTCTTGCAGAATATTTGCAACAGCAAGGTGGGACTTGAGCCAAACTTTTATAAAGGAGAGAAAAATGGTGAGGAAATACATCCAGTGTAGCATTCTCTTTCAAAAAGTTTTACAGTAAAATGGGATGGGAGTGTGAACGCAACAATAAAGGGCAATGACTTGAGAGAAAAGTAGGGTCAAGTAAGAAAGTTTTCTTAGGAGGAGAGAGGCTTAAATGTATTTGTAAATTTAAGAGAGGAAGTTGTGAAAGAGAAGTTAAAAATATCAGAAAAATAAATGATGAATGAATGCCTGAGGAAGTGATGGGAATTAGGATCAAAAGCACAGTTGGAGAAGTTAACCTTGGGAAGGAAGAGGAAAAATTCTCTTTGAGGTTAGAGACATGAAAGTTTGAAAGTGGGGGAGAAGTTCATGACTGAGATGACTTGGATTTTTACTACATTTACTGAATATTCAAGCCTGAAGATTCAAATTTATGCAGGGCTGGAAAATGCCTTTGGTTGTCCATTTAAGCAAGGTCTGACAGTCCGGCAGGGAGCCATCAGCTCTCTAACAATGGACATAAATTTTGAGGACATCTCATTAATACCTGAAAGCTATTGATCTCTCTGTCCACCATAAAAGATGTGGCCTCATTAACATTTCATGGCTTCCACTATCAGAGATTTAAACAGCACAGATTGGGGCAAAAGATATATGTATATATAGCCTAAAAAAGGAAAAGAAAAATTAAGAGAAACCAAACACTCAATTAGAGATACTGTGTAAGTGTGTAGGATTGTGACTGTCAAGAGATCCTCCAGATGCAACAGCTGCTTGATTACAAATCACGAGTGTAACTAGCTCTTCTTAATGTGTAGAGAGGTTAAATATGGAAACAGAATCACAAAATTGCCCATGAGAAATTAGTCAGGCAGGAAGTGCTAACCTCCTTAGCCAGCAATGCTGAGTCCATTCTGGAAACCCAAGTCATTATCTTCTTCACTGCCTGAAATTTGGTTTCCACCTTTGTTGCTCAACTAATACTACAGATCCAAAGGTCACCAGTGACTGGCTAATGGTCAAATTCAGTAATCTTTTCTCATTTTCTCAAGTTTTTTGCTACTCTAGATACCATTAAATGCCAGTCTTTTTTGAAATCTGTCCAGTGGTTTCTATCAGGCTATGATACCCTGTTTTGTGACAGTTCTATTTTCTCTCTTTTCTTGTAATTGTGGATATTCTCCAAGGCCAGGGTTTATCTTCTGCCTTTTCAAATTTGCCTCTAAGACAAAGTATGAAGTAGGGACAGAGATTGAACAGAGCTGGCTTAACAGCACTCAGGAGGAACAGCAACATGAGGCCCAGGTAGACAATATGACAAAGCATCTAACAATTAGCTTTATTTTGTTAAGGGTAACAGAATAAGTACTTTAGGCCTTGCAGGGACTAGTCTCTGTTGCAACTAATATAGTGCCATTATAGTGTAAAAGAAAGCACCCATAGATCTATGTAAACAGATGAAAATGGTTGTATTCTAATAAAATTTTACTTATAAAAACAAGCAGCACCCCATGCACTGAACTCTGCTGATCCCTGAATAAATGAAGGCTGAATAAGGAGGAAAAATTAAATCCAATGCATAATGCCTACAATCAGGGGCCACAAGTGTATTGAGTGGATTCTGACCCAGATAGAGAATAATGGCTAGAATTGGAGAAATTTTCTGAGAGTCTGCCAGGTAGCTAAGGCTGGAACTCCTTTTCTAGGTGTAAAAAGAACCACTGGAGGCACCAAGTTAGTTAAGAACATGCCTCTTATAGAAATGCGTCTATCCCAACGTCTTCAGCTTTGGGTAAATCTGACCCCATGCTGCATGGTGCAATGGTTAGATCTCTGCATATGGAGTAGGGCTGGAGTCTATGCCGCTCACATATGACCATGTAGAAATTAATTCAGTCTTCTAAGCTTCAGTTGCCTAACATGCAATGAAGACCTCCTGAAAGGAGCTTTTAAAGTGGTTAGAAGAGCCAGTGTGGGCAAAAGTTCTACCATAGATCCTAGAATGTAGCGGTCCCTAAGTAAATGCTGTTTGTTTCTATTTTATAAGGTTCTTAGGTGGTTAAAATAGTAAAAGCAGTTTAAGAAACCAGTTTGGCAAATAGGGAAGCTGCATACAGATGCCAGTTATCATTCTAATTTGTATGCTAAGCTGATCTGAGCTCTCCCCTAAGCTCCAGGACCTTAGCTCAATTTGTCATAACAGCCTGTCACCTCTCATCACTCCAATCCAGCCTTCAAAACCATGGGAATTGAGCCTTGTCTCATGATATGTTCTCAATTAATGTCTGTTAAATAAAACAGATGCCTGCCACTGTCCTGTCAATAACCCTCAAAGACCTTCCAATTCCATAACCATCATTCAGCTTTAAGCATTGGGAGCTTGTTCTAGATGAAGCTAGAGGTTGAAGTTTGGGCTTGTCTTTCCAGGAACACTACTCCCCACTTAGGTCAGAGATCCTCTTCCCTTCATTCTAACATCAACCCCTAATCTCCCTCACTGCTCTCAACAGGCTGGGCCTGGAAATATTGTTTTCCCAAAACAATACAAGTACATGTCACTGTAGACCTCCCTTCCCTGTATCTTAGGATGTGCCAATAATTTAATGTTATGAGTTCAAGCTTTGAGGTAAGTCAGCTGATGTTAAATCCAAGTTCTGCTCCTTACTACATGGGCTGCCATAAACAGTTGTCTTAACTTTTCCATGCCTTGATTGCCAAATCTGGTAAATGACTATAAATAATAGAAGGATTGTTATTCTTCTATTATTTATAATAGAGATCATTTATGAAAAATACTTAGAAGTGTATCTGATTGTGAGAACTTAAATGTTAGCTATTACATTAAGTCAGATTAAGATATCTTTTGTTTCTGACTTCTGTTGTTATAGCAGAAATAAGGGAAAACTTAAGAGGAAATCCTATGGGAATTTAAAGCAAGACACACAAAAGTACATATACAAAATCAAAATTATCCAGAATCTACAAGGAACTTAAACAAATGTACAGGAAAAAAATACATCAAAAAGTGGGCAAAGGATATAAACAGACGCTTCTCAAAAGGAGACATTTATGCAGCCAAGAAACATGAAAAGAAGCTCATCGCTGGTCATTAGAGAAATGCAAATCAAAACCACAGTGAGATATCTCACACCACTCAGAATGGTGATTATTAAAAAGTCAGGAAACAATAGATGCTGGCAAGGCTGTGAAGAAATAGGAACACTTTTACACTGTTAGTGGGAGTGCAAATTAGTTTAACCATTGTGGAAGACAAGTGTGGCAATTCCTCAAGGATCTAGAACCAGAAATACCATTTGACCCAGCAATCCCATTACTGGGTATATACCCAAAGGATTGTAAATCATTCTACTGTAAAGACACATGCACATGTATGTTTTATTGCGGCACTGTTTCACAATAGAAAGACTTGGAACCAATCAAAAATGTCCCATCAGTGATAGACTGGATAAAGAAAATGTGGCAACATATATACCATGAAATACTTTTACTTCAGTCATAAAAAGAGAATGAGATAATGTCCTTTGCAGGGACATGATGAAGCTGGAAACCATCTTCTCAGCAAACTAACACAGGAACAGAAAACCAAACATTGCATGTTCTCACTCATAAGTGGGAGTCAAACAATGAGAACACGTAGACACAGGGAAGGGAATAACAACACATACCAGGGCCTGTCCGAGGGTGGGGGGCAAGGGGAGGGAGAGCATTAGGACACAAACCTAATGCACGTGGGGCTTAAAACCTAGATTATGGGTTGATAGGTGCAGCAAACCACCATGGCACACGTATACCTATGTAACAAACTTGCACATTCTGCACAGGTATCCCGGAACTTAAAGAATAATAAAATAAATTTTAAGTACTCCTCCCCCCAAAAAACCAAAGTTATCCATAATGCTGTTAGCCAAAAACTTAAAAGAACACATATTGCTAATATTTTGACATATTCATTTCTGGGTTTTCTCTATGTATATAAACATACATACCTTTTGAAACATGTATATTTAGTTGGTCCTTTCTGATAACCTGCTCTTATCTTTTTTCAGGTAGTAAATATCTTGCAAAAAATTTAATTTTAAAATGTTTATATTTATTTTACCATTCTTTTACAATGTAATTTTGTTTTAATTTTTTAATTTTTTAATTTCAACAGGTTTTTGGGAAACAGGTGATGTTTGGTTACATGAATAAGTTCTTTAGTGGTGATTTCTGAGATTTTGGTGCACTCATCACCTAAGCAGTCTTCTACATAGTCTTATAAAAGCAGTCTTATATATAGTCTTTTATCCCTCACCTACCTACACTCTTTCTCCTGAGTCCTGAATCCATTGTATCGTTTTTACGCCTTTGCATCCTCATAGCGTAGCTCCCCTCTTAGGAGTGAGAACATACAATGTTTGGTTTTCCACTCCTGAGTTACTTCACTTACAATAATGGTCTCCAATTCCACCCAGGTTGCTGTGAATTATTTCATTCATTTGTATGGCTGAGTAGTATTCCATGGTGTGTGTGTGTGTGTGTGTGTGTGTGTGTGTGTGTGTGTGGGTGGGTGGGTGTAGCCCTGCATACACATTTCTTTAGTCACTCATTGATTGATGGGCATTTGGGCTGTTTCCATATTTTTGCAATTGTAAATTGTGCTACTATAAACATGTGTGTGCAAGTATCTTTTTTGAATGATGACTTATTTTCCTCTGGGTAGATACCCAGAAGTGGGATTGCTGGATCAAATGGTAGACCTAGTTTTAGTTTTTTAAGAAATCTCCATACTGTTTTCCATGGTGGTTGTACTAGTTTACATCACCACCAGCAGTGTAAAGTATTCCCTTTTCACCACATCCACAGCAACATCTATTTTTTTAATTTTTTGATTATGGCCATTCTTGCAGGAGTAAGGTGGTATTGCATTGTGGTTTTGATTTGCATTTCCCTGATCATTTGTAATGTTAAACATTTTTTCATACATTTGTTGGCCATTTGTATATATTCTTTTGAGAATCATCTTTTCATGTCCTTAGCCCACTTTTTGATGGGATTGTTTGTTTCGTTCTTGATGACTTTACAACCTAATTTTGAAAGTTATCCTAACCATAATCCCACAATCTATATCAGTTACTTAAATAGTATCCTGAGTTATGATTTTTTTGAAAAGAACAGCGAGCAATTAAAAGCATTGCTTCTATTTTCCCTAAAAGTTGAAATCTTTGCCATTGCAATTATTTTAAGCATTGTGGTCAAAATGTGAAGAGACAATGAACATCAAAATGCCCTTGTATGTTTCATTCTCTCCTTCACTGCCTTCTCAGACTTTGAGGTTATAGCCTTTTTCTGTCCTCTGACAGGCATTATGCAAGCTAAGTTAAGCTCTGAGTCCGGATCTGTGTGTGAAATGAGCTCTGTAAAGAAAAATGTCAAATATCTCGGTGGTATGTCTTTGTTATTAACAGAGCCGTGCAAAACCCATGTGGAGTGACTTCCTTATAACACTTGCTTAACTGCAAATATTCTTTGTCAAAGCTTCAAGATGACACGAATCTGTAGTTTTAAACTTGCTAATGATTTAGAGAACATACACTAGGTTCATTCTGCCAATGTCATGTTTTCCCTTTTCTAAAAATGTCTTGAGGGTGTGGGAACAGATAAGTTCATTTAATTTGTAAAACCTGTTAGGTTTTATTTCATTCTATTTTAATAAACATTGTTGAGTGCCTCCTACTTGCCAGGCACTCACTGGGTAATGTGAGGAGGAAGGAAAAATGCAAAGATAAATGAGACGGGTCTCTCTGCCCTTGAAGAATTTAAAATCTACTAGAAAGCAGTAAGACATATGAACAAATAACTCTAATGAAGGCAGAATAAAATAGGGCTAAACAAAAGAACGTACATTGTACTGAGTGGCTGCAAAGGAATGAAGAAAAATGTTTAACCCAGAAGAGGTCATATTAGAGCTAAGCCTTGAAGAATGTCTAGGATTTTAATATGGAGAAGTGAAAGAAAAAGGCAGCAAAACCATTACTGAGTTCCTGCGAGGCATTTTAACTTCTGAATCCGGGATTGCACTAAAGGCATCTGTGTATCTTACTGTATTTAATCCAAAACAAAAAACAAAAAAAACCACTTTGACTAGGTATTATTATCACTTTTTCATTGATGAGAAATCCTAGTAATCTAGTTAAGGTTATGCCTATAAATAATTGAACAAACCTGCACGTTATGCACATGTACCCTAGAACTTAAAGTATAATAATAAAAAATAATAATAATAATAATTGAACTGAGACTTGGCCTAAGGCCGATTGTAAGTGAGACAAAACAAGGGCCCGTTAGGGGCTTGTTGCCTCTCCTACCCACCACAAGCATGGAAATAAAGGAAAATCTTGAGTTGCTTCCCGGGAAATTTCAGGCACCTAGCTATCTCTGAGAAGTAAATGAGCAATCTGATAAGCAAGAAGTTAATGACAGCCAAGGAAGTTAGAGGCACAAGATTTTTGGTTCCATATAGGAAGCAAAGATGACATTTTAACATATGTCTCTATGTCTCCGACTTGTTTTTCAGAAACACATACCCCCACCAAATGGATTGGCTAGCAGGTAGACCTCAGATAAGGGGAGCTAAGGACTGAACTCTGCTGTTCTGTTCTTGGTTCTAAATTTCTCCGTGAGAGGCCTGGGAGAAGTCACGCTCACAGACCAAACCTTAACTTGCCTTTCTGGTGACCCCAAGTATTTGGACAAACCTTTGCTTTTTTAACCAGTTGCAAATCATGGAATCTTTGAATCCACCTATGACTGTAACACTGCCCCCCCCCCTCCTGCCCACTTCAAGGCATACCACCTTTTAGACCAAACCAACGTATAACCTCCATATATTGATTTACAATTTTGCCTGTAACTTCTGCTTTCCTGAAATTTACCTCTGCCTTTAAAAACTCTTGATTGTAAGCCATCAAGAAGGCCAAATCTCAAGTGGGAGCTGCCTGATTTTCCTTGTTCAGTGCCCTGCAAATAAACGTCGTCCTTTCTCCCTCTGGAAAAGCTCTGTGCGGATGCTTGGCTTTTACTGCGCTGGTCAAGGAGACCTCAATATGGTTCAGTAACATAAGTCTGCCTTGAAATTTCTAGACTAAGAACAACACAAGAATGAGCAGAGAAGTGCAAAAATGCATGCTGGGTTCAGAAAATGGCTTACAGTGTCTGGCACATAGATGGTCAGAAAATTATGTCTTAAAAAAATATTTTGGTAGCTACAGCATCTCTTATCCTAAGAAAGGAAGAAAGAATGTATATATTTCAGGCTAGTAACAACTACAAAAACAAAAAGACCCAAATCTCAGGGGCATTTTATGTATATGCATAAAAGTTTAATTCTTGTTCATGAAGATCCACTGCAGGTCCAGTGGCTCTCTAGGGAAGTCCCCTGCTAAGCAGGGGCATGGGAATTTGTACAGCTGTTAGCATCTTACAGCTACATTATCTTCAGCATCTATAACATTTAAAACAGAGGCAGCCATAGAAGGAGAGGACACAAGCAACTCACTTTACTTGATCTTCTGTGCTGTGTCCCTTGAGTCACACACATCACATCTGCTTTTAGGCCCCTGGTCAGGTGTAGTAACAGGGGCCACCCTAAAATAATGCTGTCTTTCTATATATGACCCATGAAGGAATTTGAATATTTTACTCCAAAATACATTTATTTGACATATTTTGAGGTGGCTGCCTAGAGAGCCAGCCAACAGAAGTAACCCTGAAAAGCTCTTTTGTGGGTAAGATTTGCACCTGTAGAAAATCTGCATTGATGCAACCAGGCCTTCCACTGTCTGGATCTAGGACACATTAACTGGGAGTCTGGTACCTTTACAGATGTGAAAGAAACATTTACCATCTATTTCTCAGATGACTGCCACCTGTGAGGTTTCATTTAGACAACCAGACCAACTTTGCTAGCCAAGTCTCCTCTTCTGTGTCTCCTGCTGTCCTGCCACTATAACCTGATTTACCACCATACTTGTTTTGAACCATGCCCTAAGCCTCCATTATTTCTGTAACCTCAGGATTCAATATAACCTTCTGAATCCCAATGAGGAGTTGAGTAACCACTCTGATTCTTCCCGCATATGGGTTAACACATTTGTATGCCTTTTCTTAGATTAAATTTGTTATTTTTTTGTGTGACTTGATTTTTCAGCAAAACTTCAGAGGGTAAAAGGGAAGTTTTTCCATTGGCTTCTAGAAATACTAGGAGGTGGAAAATGAAAAGGAATTTGGTGACCATAAAGCATGGTTTCTGGCACACAAGGCAATTACATTTAGGATGTATGTAAATTTATAAATTTTATATCTAATATATACATTTATATATTATATGTAATATATACATACACTGGTATTTATGTATTATAATATATACATATATACATGTGTTAATATATATTATATGATATAGGAATATTACATATATTTGTAGTATATGTAATATATAATAAAAATATAAATTAATATATAAATGAATGGGAGCAAAGGGAAGTTGAGAGAGTTTATGTCTTTTTTTCCTCTTTTATTGATCTATTTTACATGTTTATGGAGTACATGTGAATGTTTGTTACACGCATAGTATGTGTAATGATAAAGTCAGGATATTTGGGGGTATCCATCACCTTAAGTGTTTATCATTTTTATGTGCTGGTATTAATATCATTTCAAGTCCTTTCTTGCAGGTACTTTGAAATATACGTGACATTGTTGCTAAATATAGTCACTTTAGTCTAATATCAAACATTAGAATGTATTTCTTCTATCTAACTGTATGCTTGCATTCATAACCAACCTTTCTTAATTCCCCGCTCTGCCCCCAACCTTCCCAGTCTCTGGTATCTATTGCTGTGTTCTCTATGTCCATGAGATCAAGTTTTTTAGCTCCCTCCTGTTCACTTATATAGAACTTAAGTGTTCTCACTTGAACATACAGTATTTGTCTTTTTGTACCTTGCTCATTTCCTTTAACAAAATAACCTCCAGTTCCATCCACACTGGTGAAAAAACAGGATTTTATTCTTTTTTATAGCTGAATAGTTTTCCATGGTTTATCTATGCCACATTTTCTTTATCCATTGATTCCGTATCTTTGCTGTTGTGAATAGTGCTGCGTTAAACATGTGAATGTAGGTATCCCTTTGATATATTTATTTGTTTTCCTTTGGATAGATATGCAGTAGTAGAATTTCTGGATTGCATAGTAGTTCTATTTTTAGTTTTTTGAGAAATTACCATACCATTTGTATTAGTCCATTCTCACACTACCATAAAGGAATACCTGAGACTGGATAATTAATAAATAAGAGGTTTAATTGGCTCATGGTTCCACAGCCTGAAAAGGAAGCATGGCTGGGAGGCCTCATGATGGCAGAAGGCAAAGGGGAAGGGGGGACATCTTCACAGAACAGGAGGACGAGAAAGTGGGGAGGTGCCACATATTTTTAAACTACTAAATCTCATGAGCACTCACTATCATGAGAGCAGCACAAGTGGGAAATCACCTCCCACCAGGCCTCACCTCCAACATTGGGGATTCCAATTTGACGTGACATTTGAGCAAGTACACAGGCCCAAACCATGTCATCATTTTCCACACTGGTTGTATTATTTCACATTCTTACCAACCATGTGTAAGAGTTAGCTTTTCTTCACATCCTTGCCCACATCTGTTATTTTTTGTCTATTTAATTATAGCCATTATAACTGGGATGAAATGATACCTTTTGTTGTTGTTGTTGTTGTTGTTGTTGTTGTTGTTGTTTGAGATGGAGTCTTGCTCTGTCTCCCAGCCTGGAGTGCAGTGGTGCAATCTTGGCTCACTACAACTTTCACCTCCTGGATTCAAGCGATTCTCCTCCTTCAGCCTCCCAAGTAGCTGGGATTACAGGCACCTGCCATCAAGCCCGGCTAATTTTTGTATCTTTAGTAGAGACGGGGTTTCACCATGCTGTCCAGGTTGGTCTTGAGCTCTGACCTCAGGTGGTCTGCCTGCCTTGGCCTCTCAAAGTGTTAGGATTACAGGCGTGAGCCACCCTGCCCGGCCCTTATTGTGGTTTTGATGTGCATCTCCCTGATGATTAGTGATGCTGAGCATTTTTTCTATACCTGTTGGTCATTTGTATATCTTCTTTTCAGAAATGTCTCTTCATGTCCTTTGCCCAATTTTTAGCAGGATTATTTGTGATTTTTTTGTTGTTGTTGTTTTAATGCTTGCTCCACAAATTTTACTTTGTTTTGAAAGGATTAAACTGAATTTTCTTTTCTTTTTTTTTTTTTTCTTTAAGTTCTAGGGTACACATACACAACGTGCAGATTTGATAAATAGGTATACATGTGCCATGTTGGTTTGCTGCACTCATCAACTTATTTACATTAGCTATTTCTCCTAATCCTATCCTTCCCCCAGCCCCCTACTCTCTGATAGGCCCCAATGTGTGATGTTCCCCGCCCTGTGTCCAAGTGATCTCATTGTTCATTTCCCACCTATGAGTGAGAACATGCGGTGTTT
>NW_016807677.1:9451021-9504772 GCF_001698545.2 Rhinopithecus bieti
AGAATGATGATTTCCAGCTTCATCGTTGTCCCTGTAAAGGACATGAACTCATTTTTTTTCATGGCTGCATAGTATTCCATGGTGTATATGTGCCACATTTTCTTAACCCAGTTTATCATTGATGGACATTTGGGTTGGTTCCAAGTCTTTGCTATTGTGAGTAGTGCCACAATAAACATATGCATGCATGAGTCTTCATAGTAGCACGATTTAGAATCCTTTGGGTATATACCCAGTAATGGGATTGCTGGGTCAAATGGTAATTCTAGTTCTAGTTCTAGATCCTTGAGGAATCGCCACACTGTCTTCCACAATGGTTGAACTAATTTACACTCCCACAAACAAATTCTCCATGGGAGTATTTGTTTTTATACTGTTGAGTTGTTTGAGTTCCTTGTATATTCTGGATATTAGTTCACTGTTGGATGAGTAATTTGCAAATGTTTTCTCCAATCAACAGGTTGTCTCTTTATGCTGTTGATTGTTTCTTTGCTGCTTCTTATATTATTCAATGCATTATATTTTCTTATATATACAATATGTTTCATATATCATTTCTTATAGCTTCTGTTTTCTTTCTGGCTACCCAAAAAATATCCATCATAATTTCATAGAATGTTTCACTTAGAATCATAACTTATTTTAACAACTGAAAGTGCCTTTGGTTTTGAAAGAGCTGTTGTTGAAATAGGTAAGATGTGTTTGTCCAAGGATACATAAAATTAATTGTTGAAGACACTGAGGGCATCAATAAAAGAATGCATATGGCATCAATGTCCACTTTTATGTGGGCTTTTCTATCTTTATGCAACAGATGGAAAAGGAGAGGTGTTTTGAGAGTGCCAGCTAGAGAGTAACTGGAGTGGTTGGCTAAGGGCTGTGGGCAGAGGTGGGGAAAGAGTGAGTAGGTGCATATATAATTCTCCCTAGTGGACAAGGAGAAAACTGAATCAAGGTATTGTGGGCATTGAAGTAAAGGGAAAACAAACAAATCAAAACAAAACACCAGCTATACTGAGTCTGCAAGATGAAAGAACAGGGAGTTCTGTTTAGAAAATAAGAAAACAGTTTGGTATCTGAAAGGAGGAACACTCAAGGTGGTAAGGCCCAAGTGGGAGCCATTGTAGTAGAATGTTGGCAATAAATATGAACATTTGTTTGTCTCAGGAAAAGAATAACAAAAGTCTCAAAGTGGCTTATAGGAAACTCATAAAATTCTTAACCTCTAACTACTTCTAATTGCAAAATAAGGGATATAGTTGATGACAAAAGTCCTTCATTTTAGAAGGCCATAAGGCAAATGGTATCCTTAGAGAGGCAGTATAGGAAGGTAGAAAAGGCCAAAAGATTGATCAAATGAGAGAGTTTTAGAGAGCGTACTAGAAGCTGGGCAGCTACTCAGGAGGCTGAAGCAGGAGGATCCAAGTCCAGCCTGGGCGACAGAGTGAGATCCTGTCTCTAAAAAGAAAGCATACTAGAAAGGGATGCCCAGAACAGGGAATGTGAACCAAGAATTGCTGAGCTTTTTGAGAACACTAGATAATAGATGACTTGGGGGATTCAATTTGGAATGGCCCAACAAGAACAGGGACATATAGGATATGAACAGCACTAACTCATTTTAGTGTTCAAAGGCTTTTGAGCCTAAGTGGCCTGAGACCCTTGAAGATGTCAATAAGGTCAGGGCTTATCCCTAAGAATTTTCTTACTGGAATCTGGGGAGAATCCAGTACTTCCTCTCCTGGCCCCTAATGGGACCAAGTGGTAAGAATGGCCTTCTGAAGTCTTCAGAAGCCATAGCCAAGGAGAGGGATTTGGGGAGAATAAAGTGTAGCCACCACTGGCAATGGATTTATGTCATGCAGAGAAGTAGACAGCAGTACATCAATGGCAGGGTAGACAGGGGAAAGTTTAGAACAGATGACCTAAAATAAGCAGAAATCAAAAGCTAAATACCATAGAAGAATCCAGATTTCTGTTCTTTCCTTGATGACAAGCTGTGCAGCCAGTTAATATCATATTACAAAGTAGAAGAAAATTTAGTGGCCCTCTTACCCATGTAGGCTTCTGGCTGGGCTGAGCAATGCCCACAGGCTGCCACTAGCAGGCCCAAGGCATTAAAACAGGAACAGGGAAGAGAAGGAGAGAAAAGAAAAAAGGAATAGAGCAGAGATAGAAAAAAAGAGGGAGAATACTAATATTAAATAAAATAAAGTTGGGAGCAAAAAGATATTACAAACTATATCCAGTACCATCAGCCCATGGCCTGTCCCAAGGCCAGTGGAACTATAACCACATGATCAGTCTACAGTTTTACAAGCTCCAAAGTATTACGTTATAGACTAAATCTAATGAAGTATTTCTAGAAAAATAAGTTGAGGGAAAAGAGGTGGAAGGCTGTACAAAAGAAAACAAGGGAGGCTCATTCACAACCTGCTTGTATAGTTGAATAGTGTATGTACTGCATAAAGGCACTGTTATAGTAAATCTCCCTAGAAACCAGAGCCTGAGGCAAGGATTCCAAGGTCTTCATAGTGCATGTTAAGACAAAGCAAAACTAGACAGAAATTACTTCGTTGCAAAGGAACTATCTTTAAAAGGTGGATTTTTAGAGAGAGAAAGGGGAAAACCATAGTAAGCTTCAATGTCTAAGGGTTGGAAAAGTAGAATATTGAAGGGGTAGAGAGCAGTAATATGGAAATAGAATGAAAATCAGAATTCAGAAAATCCCAAGTTTCAAGAATATATTTTATACGTATCTTTAACATGAAACCAAATACATTTGGAAGCTAAATTCACTGCACACCATTTGTCAAGTTTACAAAGAAATGGAATGATGTTTACTGTGTGTGCCACTCTGGATGAGAACAGGGGCTGAATCTATTGACCAGAGGACACAGAGGTTAGACTCTGACCCGGGCCTGATCAGAGGTCAACAGCATTCTCTATAAAGCTACCATCAGTGGTTATGTGCATGATATAACTTGTTGCTTGGGCCTTATCTCGTATAACTTCTTCCCTTTGAAAAACTGCACAGCTTAGCTGACTGGCCAGCAACAGGTTGAAGGTACCCAACCTGTTCTGTGGGTAATTCAAAAGAGCACAGTCCCTGCTTCTACTCCAGAGATAAGTCCAAAAATAGAGAGAAATGTATGTATAAGGGCATGTCATTTGCAGGGAAGAATAACTAGCAAGACCTTTGTTGTATTCTATTTACTTTCATATCACTTAATTATTTTTTACTTTACAATAGTTTTTTTAGTTTTTACTTTTCACCCTTAGAAGTTAAGTTCACTAAGATATATTTAACCCCTTCATTTAACCCCTTCATTGATTTTAGTATCTCAGAACGGGTAGCTAAAGTCAATTATCAATTTAGATAAAAACTCATCCAATGAAGGCATAAGTTAAAATCTGGACAATCCCAAAATATGATGAGCCAATGCTGAAGAAGTACTGGCCTTCAAACATGATTTGCTGAGTGGGGCTGGCCTTTCTCTTCTATTTATTCCTACTGCTCTTTTGCAGCTATGAGACATAGACTATTCTACCCCATCTCCACCAATATCCCATCATTGCCTAAAACATGCCATTGTAAAAAGTTATTTTGACTGTTAGAGGACCTACTATTGACAAGGCTCAATTTGCAAACAGCCTCAAAAATAAAAATGTATAACAGAGAAAAGGTAGACAATCAGAAAGGCAGGTAGACTACCAGGTGAGAAATTGAATATACAAAGGACAATGACCAGACCATATATTAAAATAGAACTCTGATCCACAGCCTGCAGCAATCTGCCCAGTCTTCTATAAGCCAGACTTTTAGGAAGTCAGGACTGCTATCTCTAGTAACATTCCAGGAAGCTAAATAATAACCACTATAACAATCAGCTCCAAATGTCCTAAGTTTGATTAATAACTGGCAGCTTTTCTAATTCTTGTTCCTGCTTCCAACTTAAAACCAACCACAGAAAGCCAAATGATGCATCTAGAACCAATCCCATAGGATACCCTGCTTCTAGTTAGCCTGCCTACAGCTTCCCTGTGCTAACAACCTCCAATCATGGTGTACTGAGGCCTTCCTTTTGTTCCACTATAAAGCTGTCTCACTCCTCTGCCTGCCTTAGAGTCTCTATAAATGCAGGTGACAGGGGCTGACTTCCCTGCTGTAGCAATCTCTGAATGAATACCCTTTGCATGTCCTCATAGGTTTGGTCTTAATTTATTTCTACACAGGTATGTCGCACAGGCTATGCACTAAATGGCTAAGGAAAAACCATCTAGAGTATAGTCTATGTGGGAAAGGTCCCCCCTAAAGTTGTGCAGAGTACAGTCCTCATACTCATATATGGTAATTCTGCGCAGGCTTAGCCTTGGTTCATGAAAGCATTGCAGTGGAGTAAACAAAGGGCTAGGGTGGGTATGGTAAGTTAGCCCTCTTATAGACCAGGCAGCTACCCAGCCACACCTCCCCAGAGGTACCTGGGGAGGAATGAGGCCAATTGAAATCACTAGGTGCTTACTCAGGTTATCAGCTGCAACAGACTGAATGTTTGTGTCCCCAAAAAATTAATATGTTAAAATCCTAATCCCCAGTATTATGCTAGTAGAAGGCTGGGCCTTTGGGAGGTGACTGGGTCTCTTTAATGGAATTAGTGCCCTTATAAAAGACATGAGAAGATTTGCTTTCTATCTCTCTGTTCCCTTCCATATGAAAACACAGCAAGAAGATGACCAGCCGCAAATCAGGAAGTGGGTCCTCATCTCACACAAGATCTACTGGCGCCTTGCTCTTGGAATTCCCAGCCTTCAGAACTGTCAGAGATATGTGTTTTGTTAAGCCACTTGGTCTATGGTAATTTTTTATAGCTGCCCAGACTAAGATGTCATCTCTACACAGTCCAGGTGGCTGCCTCCCAAACCAGTAGTTTTCTTATGATCCAGCACTGAAATCCTAGCATTGACACCATTTCTACCCCAATCTTTGTCTACTAATCATTGCAAAGGTCAAATTCTCCAGAAAGACCTGGGGCTATATCCTACAGAGGCATGGATATTGGCCCAATGCATCTGTATGCTCTTTCTATCCCCAGTTTATCCTGTTCCTCTGATTGGGTCAGCTCTTTTCAACCTAAGGCCTTAACTACACAGTGCCTACTTAAAATAACATTGAGCTTATTTAGAATTCTAAGGTTCTAGACCTTGAGTCTCAACATAATTATTTCTTAAGACAAAGGTCACAAGCACAAACAAAACTCCTATGCAAATTAGTATGTCATGTGAATAAGTGACACAGATGAGATGCAGAATACGAATCGAGAGATTGCATCTTGTCTAAAAGGGGCAAGTGGTAACTTCAGCCGATTTTGTTGAGGAATAATACAGACAGTGGTGTGCTGGAACTATACTAGTTTGTGAGAGCAGACTGTGTATCACTTCCCAACTCCAGTAAAGAAGATCACCTTGGTAGCTAGAAATCAGCCATGGCATAGTATTTACACCATAGAAATAGGCAAATGATACAAATCAAGACTTTTCTTGAAGTCTGGATGGTAAACATCTACCAGGATACATACCATTGAATATAGGCCAAGTATTTCCAGATCCCCCAATATTTCAGAAGAAGCAGATATTCAGATGTCTTTGTGAACACAAAATGTTTAAATGTTGGCAAATCAATGTTATAATACTGTGCTGGCAAAACAAAACATCACTGTGACCAGCTGCTCACAGCTCTCCCTCATGCCAGTGCATTGTATCCTTCTTTATGGCTTCAGGTCTCTAATTTACATCTATAATAATTGAGCAACAGAGTCTTGCAGGAGCCTGAGTATATTTGTTAGTTTGCTAATAATTAACATTTATCACAGGTGGTTTTTATAACCTTCTTGAATGTGCATAAACATTTATTGTGCGTGAAGAAGTTATAGTAGATGTGGAAAAGTCAACTTTAAGGATGAATTTAAAAAGAATCTTCCATCTGTTAAATCAAGGTGATTCATGAATATTAATGACATTTCTCTTAAACAGTAGCACACCTTGTAAAGCATTTGACAGAGATAAAATTTACTGTAATTATATGTGTGTGTGTATATATATATATATGCACACACACAAATAAAAAACGATACTTAGAAAATGGGATGTCCCTTATATTAGCACTAAGGGAAGGCAAAAAGTGAAATATTATCATAAATTTTACCTGAATCAGATGAAATTAATAACTATTGATCTGATAAGACAAGGACGCTGTTGAATCCAGTTGATGTCAGAGAGTTTGACATCAGAGGAGATAAACATTCTATCCTCTAAAGGTCCCTTGATGTTTCTGTTAGAGATATTTGGTTTAATCTTCCCGTCCATCTTCTGAGTATGTGCCCAAATCTCTGGAAACATCCTTTACAGTAATAATACATAATCACTAAAATTTCAAGCAGTTTATTTTGCATTTCCAATTTTAACTTTCTGCCAACATCCATGATGATAATTCATCTTACCTAGGCTTAGGAATTGTTATCAGGCTTTGTATTGTAGCATAAGCAGGTTATAAAGATAAGAAAATCTCCTCAGGTTAATCACTGCTACACTGAAATACTGGGATGACATTTAGCTCAGAATCTATAATGTAATTGGGATCTATAATACCTTCGTTGCTGCTCTTCAGTGACTTGTTCTCTAAATGAGATAGGAGTTTTATAAAGTTTAATAAAAAGTAAAGAAGAGCAAGAAACCATACACAGAAATGTCTAAGATGCAGTGACATTTTAAAGACTGGAAACTAATTGTGCTGGTTTTCCACTCCACAGTCTATTTTCATGTGTAGTTCTTTGAAATGCAGAGTAAATGTTTCTTATCCTTCTTTGTTTATGATACAGATGAAAAATTCAACAGCTAGGTTGCACCATAATCTACCTTGCATACCCTTATAAATTTTCTATCTTTATTGCCAGCTGAACAGTGTTGTCATCAACTTTGAAATGGAAAGGAATCCAGGATAGAAATTCTTATCCTTTTATATTAGTTAGTCTGTTAAAATGATCTGAAAATCACCTTGACACTGTGTTTTCTTTATTAGTGGCCCAAGCTCCAAAATAAAGATGACACAGAATTTCTGAATTTTAACATACCATTGTAATTTAATAGATGAGGTGCTAGTCCTCATTAATATTCTGAATTCATAACTGCTCTAATAAGCAATTTAAAATACTGCTGAGGCAGATAGAAGAAGGAAAAAAAGATCTCAGTATATTGGATACTTTGAGATGAGCAGGTAATCAACAAGTACAGATTTTGACATAGGCACTTTCAGAGCTATTTGGAAAATATTCATCCTCAAGGTTCATTCATGGAAACCAAACACTGTTGGAATTCTCATGATACTCTGTATTCAGGTTCAAGAAACAAACAGAAAAACCTATCTCATTCCAAAATTCAGAAGTCAATATGATGAGAAAGAAGCAGCAAAAAAACAGACAAAAATGCTAAGAAAGAGGAGTCCGTGAGGCCCAAAATAGTGTGAAATTCAGTAGGCTAAGAAAGAACAGTATTCAAGAAAAAGACTATGTTAAAAGCAGCTGAAAGTTCCAGTAAGATGTGCATTACAAATTAACCAATGGACACAACATCAAGAAGGGCAATTGTAACTTTGACAAGAGTAGCTTCAATGCATAAGTGAGAGGGGAAAGCCTATGTGGAATGAGTTCGAGAGAATTGGAGAAAAGGAATTAGCAATAGCAAATATAGGTAAATATTTGGAAATGTTTGCTATATATAAATATTGGGAGGTAAAGAAATTGTGAGTAGTAGCTGGAAGAGAGACTAGGGTCAAAAAGGCTTTATTTAAGATAGGAGAATTAATAACCTGTTCTTAAACTAAGATTGTGATAAAATAGAGAGTGGGAGCTGATAAAGGGAGACTGATGATGCATGAGAGAAGAGGGAGTTACCATAAATATGCCCTGGAGTAAGTGAGAGGAACTGAGACCTAGTGTACAAGTGGAAGGGCTAATCTTGCGTAGAAGGGTCAGGAAGGAAGACATAATAAGTGGGCACAAATGCAAGTATATGGTTACTTGTGGAGGCAAGGACCTTAATTTTTTTTTCTTTTTGCTTATACTTTCTCAGTGAAATAGGGAGCAAAGCCATCAGCTGAGATTTAGGAGAGTAAAGACGTTAGAGGCTTAAGGACATGGCATAAAATTGTCATGTAGGTTATCTTCCAGGGCTTTCATAGTTTTGGATTTTACATGTAAGTCTTTAGTCCATCTTGAGTTGATTTTTGTATCTGGTGTAAGGAAGGAGTTCAGTTTCAATGTTCTGCATATGGCTAACCAGTTATCCTAGCACCACGTATTGAATAGAGAGTCCTTTCCCCATTGTTTTTGTTGACTTTGTTGAAAATCAGATGGTTGTAGATGTGTAGCATTATTTCTGAGGTCTCTATTCTGTTCCATTGGCCCATGTGTCTATTTTTTGTACCAGTACAATGCTGTTCTGGTTTATTGTACCCTTGTGGTTTAATACCATTCTGGTCATAAGACCTGACAAAGATTTCATGTTGAAGACACCAAAACAAAAATTGGCAAATGAGACCCACTCAAACGAAAGAGCTTCTGCACAGCAAAAGAAACTATCTACAGAGTAAACAGACAACCTTACAGAATGGGAGAAAATATTTGCGAACTAAGCATCCAACAAAGGCCTAATATCCAGAATCTGTAAGAAACACATCAACAAGCCAAAATGAACACCAAAAGTAGGTGAAGGATGTGAGCAGACATTTTTTCAAAAAAAAAAACACATACATGTGGCCAAAAATCCTATGAAAATAAATTCAACATTATAGATCATTTGAGAAATGAAAATCAAAACCACAATGAGATACCCATCTCACACCAGAGTGGCTATGACTAAAAAGTCAAAAAGTAACAGATTCTGGCAAGGTGATGGAGAAAAGGAGACACTTATACACTGCTGGTGGGAATGTAAATTAGTTCAGCCACTGTAGGAAGCAGTTTGATTTCTCAAAGAACTGAAGGCAGAATTACCATTCAATCCTGTAATTCCATTATTGAATACATACCCAAAGGAATATAAGTTACTTTACCATAAAGACACAGGCACATACATGTTCATCACAGCACTGTTCACAATAGCAAAGACAAGGAATCAACCTAAATGCCCATCAACAGTAGGCTAGACAAAGAAAATATGGTACATATACACCAAGGACTACTATCCAGCCATACAAAAGCATGAGATCATGTCCTTTGCAGAAACATGGATATAGCTGGAGGCCACCATCCTAAGCAAACTAACAGGAACAGAAAACCGAATACCACATATTCTCACTCATAAGTGGAAGCTTACACATTGAGTACATATAGACATAAAGAAGGGAACAACAAGGGACCTACTTGAGGGTGGAGGGAGGCAGGAGAGTGAGGGTTGAAAAACTACTTATCAGATACTATGCTTATCACTTGGGTGATGAAATAATCTGTAAACCAAACCCCCATGATGAACAATTTACCTATATTACAAACTTGTACCGTTGAACCTAAATTTTTTTTATTGTCCTCTAGAGAGCAGGTGCATGAAAAAAGCAGGAAAATGATTTTTCATTTTCATTGCAGAACCACAGGAGGGGCTTCTTTGAGGCTAATAGTTATGAATTAAATTATAATGTTTGGGAGTTTCTCCAACCATGTTCAGTTGTTAGGATACAGATACAAAGTAGATGAAATATTGGATTTAACCAAGGCTGAAATTTTGCTAGACAAGTATGACAAATACAGAGAAGTTTCAGAAGCTTGAGAACTTGAGAATGTATGCAAGAGACAGTGTATAATCATGAACCTTGGAATTTAAACAGGGTAAGGGGGGGATAGTGAGGTTGTGACAGGGTTGGAGACAGTGAAACAGTTGTAAAATCAGTCAGCTGCAGTGTCTGGAAATTAAAAGATAGTAGAATGTAGGGAACTTTAGTGGGCAAACTGAAAAAAGAAGGCATTTGAAATTGGGTTAATGAAGAAGTTGAACTTGTTGGTAATGATGAAATAGGATTTATAAGCATGGGAGTGGATAACTGAAATACGGGGGATTATGGAAGTGAAATGAGCCATTAACTAACATTCCAGGAAGTTGGGAAGATTGTCTTCATGGAAATTGATGTCTCCATGAACTATGTTAGGAGTAGTATTGGAGTGAGTCGATAATTGAGGAACTAAAACTTAATGAGTGAGTGTAGCAGGGTGGGGTGGGGGGGTCCTCCAGGGGGAGTTGTTAGTTAAGTAACCACAGGGTAGAATAGTCTGATTACATGTCATTCACAGGTAACAATTCCAGTTTGGAAGTGAGAGATAAGAGGAAATTCAATCCATACACCCTATGGTGTGTAGAATGTGAGAGGTAAAATGCTATCACTTGAGAGGGCTACATGGCAGGCTGAAACTTCAGGAGTCAGCCAAGCTTCAGTTGTATTTAGAGAGGATGTTGAAAAAGTAAGAACTTTTCCTGGAGACTGACTAGCATGCTCCAGGGGTGGGAATGTTTCAGGAGTTTCTGTGAGAAAAGAGTTGATGTTTGAGGTTGAGGGGCATGACAGGAGGTAACAAATCATAGGAAAGGTGATTTCAGGGGATGGGAGAAAAATGACCTGGGGAGTCTGGGCTTCCAGAGTTTAGTGTTTAAGTTGGTCAAAAGGGTAAGTAGCTTGGTGAGATGAGCAGCGGCAATCTTGAATGTTGCTGGAAGAAAGGGAAGGTGAAGATTATGCAGGCTTCTAGATCCACTCTCAACTCCAGCCAATTAAAGTATGCAGATGAAGGAGTGGATCTTACGTAGAATGCCTAGAGTTTAGAGACTCCCCTTAGTCCCAGGAACATCAGCAGCTCTGGGGCATGTTTTTGCTCCTTGTTCAGATATTCTCTGCTCTTGGCTTTTCAAACACATTCACTTCATTCCACTTCTACCTTCCTAACTGCTCCCTTCCAGTCTCTCTTGTTGGTTTCACTTTTTATTTATCTCTAAATGTTGTAGGGTTTTTTCTCTATCTGTCTTGTATTCTCCATCTACACTGTCTCCCCAGAGAAATCCTGTTCTATTGTTTTAAATATCATGTCCAGGCTTAAGATGTCTTCTTCTTTCTTCTTTCTTCTTTATTCTTCTTCTTATTATTATTTGAGACAGGATTTCACTCTGTCACCCAGGCTGAAGTGTTCACTGCTCACTGCAGCCTTGATCTCCCAGACTCAAGCAATTCTCTCACTTCAGCCTCCCAAGTAATTGGCACCACAGGTGTGCACCACCATGCCCAGTTAACTTTTATATTTTTTGTAGATACAAGGTCTCGCTTTGTTGCCTAGGCTGGTCTTGAACTCCTGAGACAAATTGATCTTCCTTCCTTGGCCTCCCAAAGTGTGGAAATACAGGCATAAGCCACCACATCCAGCCTGATCCCTAATTCTTTATCTCTCACTTGGATTTATTTTCTGAGCTACATTTGTGTATCTACATACTTGCTTGAGACCTTCACTTGGACGTCGACACACATCAAATATAGAGTGTCCAAAGCAAAGCTTTTCATTCACCCTCACTTCCCTGCCCCTGTTCTTCCTAGTTTCACTTAGTGGTTTAGATCACGAACCCAAAATGTCCTGCTTGATTCTTCTCTTTCTTTCAATCCCCATATCAAAACCTCCGGGAAGTATGATTGATTCTACCTTCAAACTATGTTGCAAATCCAACCACCTCTCAACATCTCTCCTCTAATACCATTAGTCAGGATTCATTTAAAGATGACCCACTAGAAAGTGAGAGAAATAGAGAAGAGGGTATGTGTATGTGTGTGTGCGTGTTCTCTGTTGCAGAGGTTTGACTTTACTTGATTGAGGAAGTGGGTTAAACAGTTTCTCTAAAGCTATTGTCCATGTGTCTGCTGCAGAAGCTTAAAGTCTACAACACAGGCAATTGGCAGAACACAAACATAAATGTGAAGTGTGGGGCCTGGGGAAACCCGCAGGATGAACCAAATCTGTGTCTGTCTTTACTCTCTCCTGTGGCTCAGGTGTCCTGAGGGAGAAGCTGGTGCCCTTTATCACACAGCTAACAACACTCCTGGCCCATGGGTCAGAGAAGTTGAAGGAAAATACACAGGAAGTTCTAACAGTGGCAGACCTAATTACTGCCCCATGCCAAGCAGGCAATCCAGCAGGTAAGCCTTGCATGTGAGCTGCAAAATCATCTGCCTTGAGCTATTGAGTATAAAAGACAAAATGGCTATGACGTCACTTCTAAATCTCACACTTACAAAATGTCTCTTGTGGCTCACTGTAACAAGAAACATATGGAAAGGATAATTCTGAGAAACTTAGTTCAACCTAGGCAACTTGACTCATTACAAAGTCACCACAGCACACAGCTTGCCAATTTGGCAGCCCTACACACCTCTTGGAAACATAGCTATACTAATTTCCAAATAAAGATTATAACAAAATTATGCCTCCACTTAACACAAGACAGCTATCCCACTTACTGTTGAAAACATGCTTACCCTTTTGACCCCCAAAATGCAAAATCCTCTTTTAGTCTTTGAGTAATGTTAATTCTTCTTTACTGTCTCCTGTGGCTCAGGTGTCCTGAGGGAGAAGCTATTCACACTCCTGAAACTTAAATCTTGAGTACAAAGTAAATTATTAACATGTCTTGTATTAGATGGGAGCAAAATGTGAGAGAGGAAGAAAACAAGACACTTGTTTTATATGTATAAACATATCAAACAATGGAAGAATTTCTTATAATTAGTACTGTATATATGACTATATCTAGAATTTATTGCTATCTTTCTCTGTGACACATCCTATATCCCCTTTGTCTTCAGCAAGCCCCTAACCTGGCTCAGTTGCTTCCCTGTGTTGGGTATCTATTGCAGTATTACAAAATATCCCTAAACCCCAATAAACATTTTTTACCTCACAGTTTTTATGAGTCAGAAATCCAGGAGTAACCTAGCTGGGTGATTTGGCCTCAGAGTCTCCTGAGGCATTAGCCAGGGTGGTTGTTGTAATGTGAAGATTTAACTGCAGCTGAGCACTTGATTCCAAGATGACTTATTTACATGCTTTTTAATAGAAGCTTCAGTCTCTTGCATGATGTAGGACAGAGGCCTTTGTTCCTCACCACATGGAATTTCTTATAAGGCCTGAGTTTCTTCCAACATTATCATCTGTCTTTTCCCAGAAATTGACCAAAGGGTAAGACACAACCCTTGTACAACTTAATCTCAGAAGTCCCACTGTCACTTCCATTATATTCTATTCATTAGACCCAAGTTACTGAATCTGCCCTACACTCAAGGGAAGGGGAATTAAATTCTACCTCTTGGAGGGAGAAGTATTGTTGTAGTCGGTTCTCACGCTGCTAATAAAGACATATTGAGACTGGGTAATTTATAAAGGAAAGAGGTTTAATTGACTCACAGTTCAGCATGGCTGGGGAAGCCTCAGGAAACTTACAATCATGGTGGAAGGGGAAGCAAACACATCCTTCTTCACATGATGGCAGGAAGGAGAAGAATGAGAGCCCAATGAAGGGGGAAGCGCCTTATAAAACCATCAGATCTGGTGAGAACAGGATGGGGAAAACAACCCCCATGATAATCTCCACCTAGTCCCTCCCACGATATGGGAGTATAGGACTACAATTCAAGATGAGATTTGGGTGGGGACACAGCCAAAACATATCAAGTATCAAAGAATTTGAGGACATTTTAAAAGCATTATAGTCTTCATGATTAGTTCACATGAATTATTTTAATAGCTTTCTTATTGGTCTTTCTGATTCTTGTGGAATCAACTGTAGTTCATTCTACACCCAACAGCTGAAATAATTATTCAAAATATAAATTAGATCATTTAGCATCCCTGATTGATGCTTTCCAGTAGCTTCCCTTCAAACCTAGAATGAAATTAAAATGGCTACTAATGCCAACAAGCTCTTACATGCTAGCAACTGCCAACCTCAGTGACTTTAACTTTTACCAGTTTCATTCTCTTCCTCTAAGATCTAGCCCAGAGTTTCTCAACTTCCATATTACTGATAAATGGGGTTAGAGAATTATTTGATCTGTGAGTCTGTCCAGTGCAGTTTAGGATGTTTGGCACCCTCTCAGACCTCTACCAACTAGATGCCAGTAGCATCTCCCCAGATGTGAATATTAAGAATGTCTCCATGCATTGCTAAGTGTCCCTTGGGTGAGAACCTCACCCCTGCTTGAGAACAGCTGGGTGTTCTCTGGGTGTTTTCCAGCTGTATAGGCCATCTCTATGTTCCTGGAAGGTAACAATCTCCTTTTACTATTTTAACTTGACTACACATTTATTTGTTTATGTTTATTGTCTATCACCTCTTTCCTGAATACAAATACCATGAGACTAGGGCTTTATCTCTCTTGTTGATTCTGGTATCCCAAGTGCCTAGAACTATGCCTGTCTTATGTTAAAGTCCCAAAATATTCATGTGAAATAATAAAAAGAATGCTCCCCTCAATGTGGAATTTGTTAACCCATTTATGCCTGAGGTTGCAATTTATTGAGTTTTTGCAATCAGACCTTGCTGATGACCTTGAGCTATAGAATATAAATAAATCCAACATGCTTAATGTTCCAATAATGGAATACTAGGCATAAATGGCTCATGTCTCTGCTTTCCCTTCATCTATTCTATTCAGAATTTTTTTTTACCTGAAAAACCCAATTCTAGGACCACCACCTCTCCTAGGAATCCTTACTTCACCCTAAGAAAGCATTACTTATATCATTGTTCAATGCATGTTTTATCCTGTTTACATATATACCTTCTCTTCTGGCCTACATGAAACTTGTATTTCTAGCACATTGCCTGGTGCCCTGGTAATAGGTTTTTAAAACACTGAAATGATTTACAGTAATGCACACAGACAGTCACACACACAAAATACTACACACATATATGTAACCTATGGTTAACAGAATATTTTAAAAGTCAAAACCACAAAGGAAGAAGAGGTAGATATATTGCCCATAAGACTAGTATACATTCTGTGTTGGGCAGCAAATTAGACAATGAGCTTCCTGGAATTCAGGATGAGAAAAAAATGAAACCTTAAAAATTATATAAAATATATAAAACCACAAAATTTTATCTTACATTTAAGATAAAATTTTTCCAATATGAACTTCAAAATTGAGTTATTAATATATAGGAAAATATCTGAGGAAGCACTACCCTTGAATTAGGGTTTTTAACATATGCAGAAGCAGTTTCTGTAAGCCTCCGTGTTAAACAATGGCCCCAAGGATATTTACTTTCTAATCCCTGGAAACTTTGTTAGTGCCTTATATTGAAAAAAGATAGGTAAATATTGCCTTATATACCAACAGATATAATTAAATTATAGATTTTGAGATGGGGAGATTAGCCTGTATTATTTGGATGGGCCCTAAATGTTCTCACATGCATCCTTATTAGAGAGAGGCCAAGGAAGATACTGCTGCAGAGGAAAAGGCGATGTGACAGAAGAGAGACCTTGAAGATTCTGTGCTTCTGGTTTTGAAAATAGAGGAAGTGTCCTTAAACTCAGTAATGTGAGGAATGTAGCACTAAAAGCTGGAAAATGGAAGGAAAAGTTTTCTCCCCTACAGCCATCTAAAGAGGCACAGCCTTCCGAAACCTTGACTTTAGCTCAGTGACACTGATGTCTAACTTCTGGCCTCCAGAACCTTAAAAGAATAAATTATGTGGTTTTAAACCACTGTATGTAGTAATTTGTTACAGCAGCCATAGGAAACTGATATAGGCTCTTTATTTTAATGACCTATAATAAAAGCTGACATCAAAGTACAAAAATGTGCATAAGTAATTTTGAAGTGAACATTATTTTGTAGAAGGTTGAGTGATATTGCCAAATTACAAAAGAAATGCAAACATAGGCTTTATAACTTAGAAATGGGAATTAATTTGTGTCCTTTAAAGTACCTCTTCTTCATATAGATTTGGGGTAGAAGAAGCTATTTATTCAAATGAAATTAAATGAAGACTGGAAAGTAAAACTAATGGACTTCAACACAAATTAAATCAATGATATAATTTTTTAACTAAATACACATATACCCAAACTGCCTTAAGAGAACAAAAAAAGATTTTATCAGGAAGAATATGGAAGTTACCTGACTTCAACCATGGCTGGATCTAGGGTTTCATAATTTCATTGGGATTCTCTTTTCATCTTTCAATCTGCTTTCTCTGACAGAAGCCTATTTTAAAATGCAGAGCACCAAAACCCTGATAACAGATCTACCAAAATGTGGCCATCAGGACAGTTATTCTGCCATTTGTTGAGGCTAATAAAACAGTCCCGCTTATTGATCTCGCTGTTTCATTAAGCAGAAATACCCCCAAGGACAGTTGCAGAGCAAAGAGGAACCAGACCAAGCATGGAAACAAATGAGGGATATGTAAATAAAACTTGTCATCCCAGCATCTGGACACAATAATTAAACGTCTTGGGATCTGGGGATTCAGTTTTTATTGGCATCAATTCAGCAAAGGTATTTCTGTATGCTTATGCCATAACTCAGAAACATTGCATTTTGATATCAGGAGGAAAAATGGACTTGACAATATAAGGTGCTGAAAATGAGAATCTAATAATGATAAATGAATTACCAGACATAGGAGGAGGGATGATGCAATGTTTGACAACAAGCATGTTGGACCCAGGCCTAGCATTTGTTGTCTGTGCTACCATAGGTAAGCCCTTGGACCTCCTCCAGTCTCAGTTTTTTAATACAGAAAGCGAACCTAAAAATAGTAATACCTCTTCATTGATTTGCTTGGAGAATTACATGAGAAAACATGTTGATTGCTTAGCAACCTTCCTGGAACATAACAAATGTTCAGTAACTGGTCATTATTAGTGGTATAAATTGTTAGTGGTCAACATTAATAAATACAGTGTTCTTATCTCTAAAAAATAAGAGTTGGAGTATATGATATCAAAAGTTTTCTCAACGACTAATATTTTGCATCTCTGCAATTTTAATGGTCTCTAAATCCTACATTTCCAAGTAGTTAGGAGGTGGCAAAAGATTGGAACCATGCACATATGGCTGCATGAGTGGGTAATGCCTGCTGAGCATACACAGATGATGAGAATCATTGCTTTCATATCTGAGGTCCCTGGAGGTGGGAGAGGGCACTGTGTGAGTCTCTTCTACTCAGGCTCTACCCCTAGTGATTGGCTCTGGTATTCATTGCTATGCTTAATAAGTATCCAGTCCTTTTCTCCTTCTAGTACTGGGGAGTCTGAATTCCATGACCCTTTTGTGACTGGGTGGCACCATATTATTATATCTGGCCAATGAGTTGTGAACAAAAGTGATGTGTCCATTCGGAATTGGAGTATTTAATTACTTATGTGAAACTTTCCAGAATATATTTTCACTCTGTGATAGCAAATTTTAAGATAATGGCTTCTCAATTAGCACATTATTAGAGCAAGATGACACCAAGAAAAGCTCCCAGCATGATTTACATATAAATCTTTGTTATTTTAAGCCACTAAGATTTTTGAGGCTGTTCCTTATCATTTTACATATAAATCTTTGTTATTTTAAGCCACTAAGATTTTTGAGGCTGTTCCTTATCATAGCATAATTTATTATATCTTAACTGATACAGAAGTGTATGCCTAGAAGTGAGGTGACAACACACAAAAAAAGCCTAAAATAAGTGCCATTAGCTTAGGGGTCAGGTGGTGGGTGGGAAGGAAACTATTTTAAGGAGTTAGAATAGTTGCCATATTGTATGCTGGCAAAACATTTGGTAGAACTGATGTCTGTAGTAACTTGGAAGTCCAATCATGTACTTAATGAAATTTTAGCAACAGGAAAGAGGTAGAAAAACAGAATGTCATTAGTATGCATTGCTTGCTAGTATCTGTGTTCAGCAAGGTATCAGAAAAAAAGAAGAGAGCAGAGAAATAAATTGGTCAGGTTTCAAGAAGGAACAAAATACAATAAGGAGGGCTGGCAATTTTAGAAACCTCTAAGTATCTTGGAAACAATTACTTCTCAGCCTCAAATAATGACAAATAAAACTGAGAAAGGCTTGGGAGGCTGAGGCGGGTGGATCACAAAGTCAAGAGATGGAGACCATCCTGACCAACATGTTGAAACCTCGCCTCTACTAAAAATACAAAAATTAGCTGGGTGTGGTGGTGTGCACCTGCAGTCCCAGTTACTCAAGAGGCTGGCTGAGGCAGGAGAATCGCTTGAACCCAGGAGGTGGGGGTTGCAGTGAGCCAAGATCATGCCACTGCACTCCAGCCTGGTGACAGAGCAAGACTCGGTCTCAAAAGAAAAAAAAAAAAAAAAAGAAAATTGAGAAAGGCTTTGAATGACAAAAATTTAAAACAGATTTGCAGCAAGAGTCAAATCAAGGGTGTGGCTACTCCGCTGACTATTTAAAAACCTCTGAATGAATTAAAGTAGCACCCAGCAAGTCCTTTCAGTTAGATAAAATGCCTCAAAGGGGAAAAAAGGACTAACAGTGTGACTCCCCCATCAAAGTCAAACAAATGGAGAGGCAAAGGCATGGAGTAAGCTGGGAAAAAATATATCATACATGAGGATGAGTCTTGAAAGGAATTTTGAGTGTGACGATTGACAAATGGAACAGGGTAGAATCAAATATATATGAGTAACTTTCTACATGTTTAAGAGAGTCATTTGACAAATTAATCTTATTTTAGATTAAAGGGAACTGTGCTTGCTCAAAACATAAAATAACTTGTGGGCCCTCACCCTTCTACAGGTAAGAAGCAGATTAAGACGCGTACTCAGTCCCTAGGGAAGAAATACCTCAACACTCCATTTAGATCTGACCAAAACAGTGATGGAAAATGAATGATATTCCATAATATAAAGCCCTGGTCCATGCAGAAGACAAACAAGGGAGCTCTTCTTTCAAGCAGGATTGGAGCCTAGTCAAGGAATATATCGTTCCCCCATAGGTGGCCCTCAAAGAATCTGACAAGTAGGACAGGTGAACTGCCATAGATTGGTATATTTTGTATCTCTCATTGTTCCCATTTCCAAATGAAATTGTTAATTACAATTATCCTATTCCTGTTCTGCCATTGTTTACTGGGTTCACAGGGCAGGGGATGGGTAATCTGAATCTGTCACCTGAGGGAAGCTTTGGGTGGCTTCTTTAAGGAGAGGGTGAGTATATTTTGCATGTGAGGAAGCTTAACCAAATATTTGGTGACCAGAAGGGAAACTGAGGTAAACTGCTGCTCATTAATATCAAGTTATCCTCTCCTTTCTTTAACCATATACATGCTGAACTGAATTTCCTGGCTCTCTTGGCTTTGAGAGGAGTCATGTGACTGTTTCCAGACAATGAGTTGTCAGAAATGGTGTGTGTTGCCTTTAGACAGGAGAATTTAATTACTTGTGTTCTATCCTTCAGAGCTCTTTCCTTCTGCACAAGGATTGTCCATTTCCAATCAGCTGAGTCCTAGAGTAAGGATGTCACTGAACAAACTATCTTGCCAGCTTGTGATGTACTTGTAGTGTTAGTGAGAAAAATCTTTTTTTCTTTTGTTGTTGTTGTTGCCATTTTGAAGCCACTAAGATTTGGAGGTTGTTGAAGTGCCCTACTCATATTGTCTCGGCATTAAGGATGCTAATAGCTTTCTACCACAAGCCCCTGCATTGCTGTGCTTAAGGATTTTTTTTAATGTTATTAGTCCATGTGAGGCAGGCCAGACTAGTAGTATGTTGATTCCCAGAGGAGAACTCAGCCAATGAAAAGTAAGCATTGAATGACAAACCCACAAGCTTCCTTAATTTTCCAGGCCCCTATGAAGTGCTTTTTCTACAGTCTCCCAGAGATTTCCAGCAGGATTTGAGCCCCAGTTGCACATAGTGTTAACCTGCTCACTAATGTACCAGGATTGGCTTCATTCTCTTCCCTCTTTTACTACTCTACTCCCACCTCTTGGGATATTTTTAGATAAACTTGCACTCAAATTCTTGTTTCAGGGTCTCCTGCAGGAACCAAAAGTATGACACCTTGGAGTCAATTAAGGTCATAGCTCAGGACCTATCAATCCTGAGCAGCACTCTTCTATTCTATACTTTATAGCACCACTGATGCTTAACTTTCGAGCACCAGGTACCATATCAGCCTGAGTCTTCTTCCATGCCAGCACATCTAAGATACCACGTTCTCTCTGATCCAGCCATTCTGTCCTATTCTACATGTTCTGCACCTCTTCCAGCCTGTTCTGGTTTGAAAATACTCCATCCTTCCTTTCCACAAACAATCAGAGAGTTTTAGTTTTATGAGAAGAATGTTGCAAATAGACCCATAGAAAATCTCAACATTGAAGGAACAAATAAAGATAGAAAAGATCTGCAATTAATCTGAAAAAGAAACAATTCCATAAAACTATGATACGAGAGATTTTCAAGAATTATGAAGTAGAGGAACTTGTAAATTGACTAGGTAAACCCTCTCCAAAAAATAAGCAGAATAACACTGTGTAAAATTGTTTAAAACAATAAATTTAGGGCTCAGGAAATAAAAGGTAGACAACAAATTGAGAAACTGTGACTATTTGAAGAGTGACTGTTTGTGGTCTTCTCGGCTGTGCCATTTCTATCACTTCCATGCCTACTCTCTAGCACAGTAGTTTTAGTAGTGTATGAATGCTTGGGAAACCAAGAATGTTTGCTGAGAAAGTGAGCATACTTGATCTGAGGAGTAGAATAGGATAGGTGAGTGACAGATTTATCAGCTGAAAGTGGTGAATTGGATAGAAACACATAGGAAAATCTTCATCTTTACTCTCCTAAGTTTGTAGTTCTGGTTGGGGAAAGTGGCATATCAACCAGTAATTATTTAACAGGGAGACTCTGCAAATAAGAGAGCCACAGAAAGGCTGGACAAGTATTTCATATCCCTCACTGACTAAGAAACTGCATGTATGTGCAAAAATTGAGAGATCCTATAAGACAGAAGAAGTCATGGGGGACTTAAAAACAGGCTGAATTTGAATGTACTCCCAAATCCATGCAAAATTCAACAAGCAGAGGATAGAAGCCTTGTGGGCTTGGGGTGACTGGGCACAATTTCTGCCTAAATTGTTGAGCAGAAACATCAACAGCCACACACTACAGTGAAGATAGATTTTGAAGTTTAAGTCTAGGCCAGTTACTTAAAAATATATATCTGTACAGAGCATTTTAGAGCACATATATAAAAATATATATCTGTACAGAGCACTGAAACTACTCTGTATGATATTATAATGTTGGATACATGATACTATACATTACACTATACATTTGTCCAAACTCATAGACCATATAACACCAAGTGTAAACTCTAATATAAATTATGAACTCTGGATGATGATAATGTGTCAATTTAGGTTCATCAGCTGGAACATTTGTACTGTACCACTATGATGGGGTATATTCATAATGTGGGAATCTATGCATGTGTGGGAACAGGGGGCATATGGAAAATGTCTGTACTTTATGCTCAATTTTGCTGTAAAATTAAAGCTCTAAAACATGAAATTTATTTTTTAAAAAGTCTTAGGAAAACAAATCAGAATTCAGAGTCAATACACTTTATTATTTAAAAGTATTATTTAAAAGTATATAATCTCATCTTCAGCCAAAAAAAAAAAAAAAAAAAATGCAAAGAAACCAGAAAGTATAACCCAACTCAAAAGGTGGGAGAAAACAATTAGAAATTGATGTTAAGTGGGCTGAGATATGGGCTTTTTGGTAGACAAAGAATTTAGAAATACTATTATAAATATACCCAAAGTATTAAACTGTGCTCAAAGAATTAAAGGAAAATACAATGACAATGACTCATCAGAGAACCTCAACAGAGAAATAGAGACTATATAAAATATAAATTCTAAAGTTGATAAGTACAATAAGTGAAATTAAAATTCACTAGATAGGTTAAAATTCAGATGGCAAAGAAAAAATTATACAGGAAGGAAGATACACAGGAGTTATCCACCATAAAGACTAGCAAGAAAAATACCGGAGGAAAATGAAGAGCTTTAGAGACCTATAAGACAATGTAATGGAAATCCCAAAAGAAGAAGTGAAGAGAAAGAGAATGTGACAGAAATGTAAAATATTAAATGGTTATATTAGGATGAAAGAACTAAAATTAATAAGCATCCAACTTTAGAAAAAGAAAAGCAAATCAAACCCAAATCAAAAAGAATAAAAATATAAATATCAAAACTGGAAATCAGTGAAACAGGAGAGGGGTGTAAAAGGAAATCAAA
Organism: Rhinopithecus bieti; assembly: GCF_001698545.2. NCBI lineage: Eukaryota > Metazoa > Chordata > Mammalia > Primates > Cercopithecidae > Rhinopithecus > Rhinopithecus bieti. The sequence goes on from NW_016807677.1 coordinate 9,473,391, forward strand.
GCAATCAAAAGTTGGTTCTTTGAAAAGACCAATAAAATTCATGCAACTTTTTTGTTAGCAGTGAAGAGGTTAAGCTAAAAGATTTCATTTATATAAAGTTTAAAAATAGGTAAAACTGTCCACAGTTATAGAAGTAAGGCTGAAGATTGCCTTTCTGAATGATTGTGATAGTGACTGAAAAGAGGCATGAAGGAAAGCTTCTTAAGAGTCTGTAAATGTTTTATTTCTTGTTGTGGTTGGTGTGGGTTTTGGCTACATTTGGTGTGTGTATGCTTTTAAAATTAATGGAGTTGTATGCTTATGAATTGTGCACTTTTCTGCATGTGTGTTAAAATATTTAATTTGCTAAAATTACAAGGCACAGTGGATTGTTTTAAAGAAGAAATACAATTGAAAGAGAAGTAAAGAACTGGAAGAAATATGTGAATAAAAAATTATACAACATGCAACACCAGAGACAAAGAGATAGAAACATGAGTGTTAAAATGCAAAGAAAATGTATCAAATTGATGAAAACCTGATAACTATTATAGATAATGTGTAGTTTTTAATCTGCCAACAAAGCAAGCACCAAGCCTAGACAGCTTTATATGTTACATCTGTCTTAAGAAACAGAGAATACAATATAAATCTTCCATAAAAAATAAAGGGGGACATTGTACATATAAATCAAAAGGATATATGACATTGGAAACAGTAGAAAACAGTAGAGGAAATAAATGGACTATATACTGTGACAATTGGGAGTCGGATTTATGAAGTAACAAAGTTAAGCAGAAAAGGCAAAACAATCTCAGAACTAAAACACAATGTTGTTTCATGGTTTTCTCCAAATGTAAGTAACCTCATTTGTTATTTTCCCAATATTGGCTGTTCTTAAGTATTAAAGACAAATCTGTGACACTTCACTATAAGTCCAATAGTTAGGGTGAGAAAACCATTATTTTTATTATTGAATTATTTCTGGACTCACTGTAGTTGTCATTGTTCAACCATTCTTTTCATCTCAGGTAAATATTTAATAAAGAATACTTCTCCAGTTGGTTTAATTGTAATTCCTCCCAGCATATTATATCTGTAGTTCTGTGTGTTTAAGATAGTTTTCCCATTGTCATAATCATTCTGCAGTTTCTTGTTTATCTTCTTTGTGACACAGTCCTCTTGTGACCACAGGTTATGGTATCTTAGCTCTGATAGAGTTACTTGGACTGGTAAAATTTGTGACTTACAGTAAAGACTAATACAAATTTTATAAGCAGCCTACACCCTTCAATACATTTAAATAAGAAAAAGAAATGATAAGTAATTAATAGTTGAATAAAAGATATATTCTGATTGAAGACTAGTGAGACAGGACAAGATTATATTTGTGTTTAAACTCTATGGCCTCACTACCTGTAGAGAAGAAAACAAGAAAATTAACTTGCTTTCATCTATGGGAGAAAATGTCAAGTCTTCCATTATTGTGTTAAATTTTATTTGAAACAATTGTAACTTAGCTGTTTAAATAATTATTATGGGTTGCTTGCAAAACAGTTTAAAACCCTAGAACTGCCTCTCAGTTATTGCCCATTGAATTTTAATTAAATTAGGTTTTATTTCAGTTCATGTAACTTAGTTACATGATGAGCCAATATCAAGTACAATATTAAAGAAGCTCATCACAAAATCCTGATGGTCTTTGCTAGTTCCTGTTGGATGGAAGAACTAATGCAGAGCTTCATAGGATATGCTTGTGTATACACATCAGGTAAGGCTATATCCTGATCGGTGCAACCTTGCACAAAACACAGAGGAACTGCTCTTTGTGAGCCTAGCAGCTAAGCAAACAATCATTCTACTTCATAAAAGGGATGTGACATAATTGATCACAACTACCCTGAAGTTTATGGAGCCAATGTGTTTGCATAAGGGCAATCATCTGAGCTCTGTTATAAATGAAACATCTACTGGGCTCTGGAGAACCCAAAAGCAAATAGTGAGACACAGGCATGCAAATTTAGGAATTACAGCAGGCACTTCACTTCCTAGTACAAAAACAGCAGAGCTAAATTCATTTGTCTCAACCAATGGGCCAATAAATTTCTAAATCCTTTCAAGTTCGCAGTGCTTTTATTTTTTTTTTAAATCTTTTTAATGTTTGTGGGTACATAGCATGTGGATATATTTATGGGGTATGTGTGATATTTTGATACAGGCATGCAATGTGTAATAGTCACATCATGTAAAATGGGGTATCGCTCCCCTCAAGCATTTGTCCTTTGTGTTACAAACTATCCAATTATACTCTGTTAGTTGTTTCAAATGTACAGTTAAAGGCCTGAACGTGGTGGCTCACACCTTTAATCCCAGCATATTGGGAGGCTGAGGCAGGCAGATGAGTTGAGGTCTGGAATTAAAGACCAGCCTGGACAATATAGTGAAATCCCATCTCCACTAAAAATTAAAAAAATTAGCTGGGTGTGGTGGAGCACACCTATAGTCCCAGCTACTTGGAGGCTGAGGCAGGAGAATCACTTGAACCTGGGAGGTTGCAGTGAGCCGAGATTGTGCCACTCTACTCCAGCCTGGGTGACAGAGACTGTCTCAAGACAGCAACAATAAAATAAAAAATTAAATGTACAGTTATTATTGACTATAGTCACCCCATTGTGCTATCAAACACTAGATCTTATTCATTATTTCTAACTACTTGTTTTTTACCTATTAACAATTCCCACACTCCACCACTACCCTACCCTTCCCAACCTCTGGTAACCATCCTTCTACTCTCTATCCCAATATGTTCAATTATTTTAATTTTTTTTAACTTTTATTTTCAGTTAGGAGTACAACTGCAGGTTTGTTACATAGGTAAACTTGTGTCATGGACGTTTGTTGTACAGATTATTTCACAAGGTTATAGTAAGCAAAACAGTGTGGTACTGGTAGAAAAAGAGACACATAGACCAATGGAACAGAATAGAGAACCCGGGAATAAGACCACAAACCTACAACTATCTAATCTTAGATAAAGCTGACAAACTGTTTTAATTTTTAACTCCCACGAACAAGTGAGAACATATAAAGTTTGTCTGTCTGTCCCTGGCTTATTTCACTTAACATAATGACCTCTAGTTCCATCTAGGTTGTTGCAAATGACAAAACCTCATTCTTTTTATGACTGCATAGTACTCTATTGTGTATAAGTACCAGGTTTTCTTTATCTATTTATCTGTTGATAGACACTTAGGCTGCTTCCAAATCTTTACTATTGTAAAAAGTTCTGGAACAAACAGGGGAGTACAGATATCTCTTCAATATTCTAATTTCCTTTCTTTTGGGCATATATCCAACAGTGGGATTGCTGGATCATATGGTAGCTCTACTTTCAGTTTTTTGAAGAACCCCAAACTGTTCTCCATAGTGGTTATACTAACTTACATTCTCACCAAGAGTGTATGAGAGTTCCCTTTCTCCACATCTTGGCCAGTATTTGTTATTGCCTGATTTTCAGATAAAAGCCATTTTAACTGGGATGAGATGATATCTCATTGTAGTGTGGATTTGTATATCTCTGATGATCAGTGATGTTAAACACTTTTTCATATCCCTGCCTGCTATTTGAGAAATGTCTATACAAGACTTTGGCCCATTTTTTATCAGATTATTAGATTTTTTTCCTGAGCTCCTTATATATTCTGGTTATTAATCCCTTGTCAGATGGGTAGTCTGCAAATATTTCACCCCATTCTGTCGATTATCTTTTCACTTTGTTGATTGTTTTATTTGCTGTATAGAAGCTTTTAACCTGATGTAATCTCATTTGTCCATTTTTGCTTTGGTTGCCTGTGCTTGTGGAGTGTTACTCAAATTTTTGCCCAGACCGATGTCCTGGAGAGTTTCCCCAATGTTTCCTTATAGTGCTTTCATAGTTTGAGATATTATATTTAAGACTTTAATCCATTTTTGATGTTTGTGTAAGGAGAGAGATAGGGCTCAAGTTTCATTCTTCTGCATATGGATATCCAGTTTTCCTAGCACCATTTATTGAAGAGATTGTGTTTTCCTCAATGTATGTTCTTGGCACCTTTGTCAAAAATGAGTTCACTGTAGGTGTGTGGATTTGTTTCTGGGTTCTCTATTCTGTTCCATTGATCTATGTGTATGTTTCTATGACAGTGCCGTGTTATTTTGGTTACTATATCTCTGTGGTATAAAGTCAGGTAATGCAATTCTGCAGTTTTGTTCTTTTTGCTCAGGATAGCTTTGGTTATTCTGGGCCTTTTGTGATTCTGTATAAATTTTAGAATTGTTTTTCTTTCTGTGAAGAATATCATTGGTATTTTGATAGGGATTGCATTGAATCTGCAGATTACTTTGGGTAGTACAGCTATTTTAACAATATTGATTCGTCCAATCCCTGAACATAAAATATCTTTCCCCTTTTTGTGTCTTCTTCAACTTCTTTCATCAGTGTTTTATAGTTTTTATTGTAGAGAGTTTTCAATTCTTTGGTTAATTCTCAAGTATTTAATTTTATTTGTGGCTATGAAAACTGGGATTACTTTGTAATTTCTTTTTCAGATTGTTTGCTATTGGTATATAGAAATGTTACTGATTTTTGTATATTGATTTTGTATCCTACAATTTTATTGAATTTGTTTATCAGTTCTAATAGTTTTTTGGTGGAATCTAGGCTTTCCCAAATATAAGATCATATCTGTGAAGGGGCTAATTTGACTTTTTCATTTCCAATTTGGATGCCCTTTATTATTTTTATGTTGTCTGATTGCTTAGCTAAGACTTCCAGCATTATGTTGAATAACAGCAGTGAGAGTAGGCAGTCTTCTTGTGTTCCAGATGTAAGAGGGAAGCTTTCAGTTTTATCCCATTCATTATGATACTAGCTATAGGTCTGTCATATATGGCTTTTATTATGTTGAGATATTTTCCTTTTATACTCACTTTTTTTGAGAATTTTTAATTATGAAAGGATGTTGAACTTCATCAAATCCTTTTTCAACATTAATTGAAATGATCATATGGTTTTTCTCCCTCATTCCCTTGATATGATGTATCACATTGATTAATTTGTTTATGTTGAGTCATCCTTGCATCCCTGGGATAAATCCCATTTGCTCATGATGAATGGTTTTGTAAATATTTTGTTGAATTCAATCTGCTAGTATTCTGTTGAGGATTTTTGTGTCAATGTTTATCAGAGATAATGGCCTATAGTTTTCTTTTTTTGATGTGTCTTTTTCTGGTTTTGGTAGTGGGGTAATATTAGCCTTATAGAATGAGTTTCAAAGTATTTCCCTTTCATCTATTTTCAGGGACAGTTAGAGTAAGATTGGCATTAGTTCTTTTTAAAATATTTGGTAGAATTTAGCAGTGAAGCCATTAGATCCCAGGCCTTTCTTTACTTGGAGACTTTTTAGTATGGCTTTGATTTCATTACTTCTTATTTTTCTGTTCATGTTTTCTTTATGGTTCAGTCTTGTTGATTCTATGTGTTTGTATGTGTTTATCCATTTCTTCCAGATTTTCCAGTTTGTTGGCATATAGTTGCTTGCACTAAAAATCCTCTGAATTTCTGTGTTACCAGTTGTAATGTCTCCTTTTTCATTTCTGATTTTATTTATTTGAGTCTTCTCTCTTTTTTGCTTAATTAGTCTTGCTAAATGTTTGTCAATTTTGTTTATCTTTTTAAAAAAAAACACCTTTTTCTTTCATTGATCTTTTGTCTTTTTTATTTCAAATTTATTTATTTATGCTCTGATCTTATTTCTTCTACTAATTTTGGGTTTGGTTTGCTCTTGCTTTTCTAGTTCTTTAACATATATCATTAGGTTATTTGAAGTTTTTCTTGTTTTTTGTGTAGCCAGTTATAGCTATGAATTTTCTTCTTTGTACTGTTTTTGCTGTATCCCTTAGGTTTTGGTATGTTGTGTTGCCATTATTATTTGCTTCAGGAAATATATCAATTTCTTTCTTAATTTCTTCATTGACCCACTTATTATTCGGGAGCATATTGTTTAACTTCCAAGTGTTTTCATAGTTTCCAAAATTATTCTTGTTCTTGATTTCTAGTTTTATTCCATTGTGGTCACCAGGCTAGAGTACAGTGGCGCAATCCAGGTCACTGCAACCTCCATCTCCCAAATAGTTCAAGCGATTCCCCTGCCTCAGCTTCCCAAGTAGCTGGGATTACAAGCATGCCTAGCTAATTTTTTGTATTTCAGTAGAGACAGGGTTTCACCATGTTGGCCAAGATGGTCTCGATCTCCTGACCTCATGATCCGCCCACCTCAGCCTCCCAAAGTGCTGGAATTACAGGCATGAGCCACCGCACCCAACCTGTGAATGTTTTAAGACTTATTTTGTTACCTAACATATGGTCTATCCTTGAGAAAGATTTATGTGCTGAGGAAAAGAATGTGTATCTACAACCATTGGATGTAATGTTCTGTAGTTCTGTAAATATCTATTAGGTCCATTTGCCCTTTAGTGTAGATTAAGTCCAGTGTTTCATTTTTGATTTTTTTGTCTGAGAGATTTTTTCAATGCTGAAAGTGAGTGTTGAAGTCTCCAGCTATTANAGAAAGATTATGTGCTGAGGAAAAGAATGTGTATCTACAACCATTGGATGTAATGTTCTGTAGTTCTGTAAATATCTATTAGGTCCATTTGCCCTTTAGTGTAGATTAAGTCCAGTGTTTCATTTTTGATTTTTTTGTCTGAGAGATTTTTTCAATGCTGAAAGTGAGTGTTGAAGTCTCCAGCTATTACTGTATTGGAGTATTCTCTTTAGTTCTAATATACGCCATATATATCTGAGTGCTCCAGTGTTAGGTGAATATAAATATTTAAAATCATTATATCCTCTTGCTGAGTTGACCCCTTTATTATATAGTGACCTCCTTTGTCTCTTCTTATAGTTTTTGTCTTGAAATGTATTTTGTCTGACAGTATAGCTACTCTTGTTCTTTTTAAATTTCCATTGCCATGGAGTATCTTTAAATTCCTATCTTGAATTTCTTTGAGTTTCTTCAAAAACAGCTATTTTGAATTCTCTCTCTGAAAGGTCATAGATCTTTATTTCTTCAGGATTGGTCTCTGGTGCCTTATTTAGTCTATTTGGTAAGGTCATGTTTTCCTGGATGGTGTTGATGCTTGTAGATGTTCTTCACTGTCTGGCAATTGGAGAGTTAAGTATTTATTGTAACTTTTACAATCTTTTTTTATTTTTGCCTGCCCTTGAGACAGCTTTCCAGACATTCAAAGGGACTTGGATCCCAAGCCCAATAACACTGTGATTTTTGCAGACTCATAGAGGTGCCATACCATAGAGGATAAGATCCAACATATCCACGATCTTATCCAACATATGGTCTTGGGTAAGATCTGGAAGAATTTTCTGGATTACCAGGCAGAGACTCTTGTTCTTTTCCCTTACTCTCAAATATATAAAATCTCTCTCTCTGTGCCCCACCTAGAACTGGGGGTGTGGTAATGCAAGCACCCCTGTGGCCACCACCACTGGAACTGTGCAGGGGCAGATCTTAAGCCAGCGTAGCACTGGGACTTGTTCAAGGCCCTTTCTTTCAGGGTGGCAAGTTCACCCAGGTCCTAGGCATTCCAGAGGTGCTATCTGGGAGCCAGAGATTAGATTTTAAAAACTTAGCAATTTACCTGATGTTGTATTCTAGTGTGGCTAAGCTGGCACTCAAACCACAATATGAAGTCCTTCCTGCTCTTCTCTTCCCCTACTATAGGCACAGCAGTCTCTCCCTGTGGCTACCACTACTAGCAGTCCATGGAGGATTCTGCCAGGTCACACCGATGTTCACTAAAAGCCCAAGGGCTTTTCTGTCAGCTTATGGTGATTGCTGCCAGGCCTGGGACTCATTGTTCAGGAGAGTGAGCTCCCCTCTGGCCCAGGGAGATCTAGAAATGCTAGTTGAGAGCCTAGAGACAGACTGGCTGACCCTAAAAGCCTGCTTGTTGCTCTATCCCACTGTGGCTCAGCTGGTATCTGGTTTTTGGTTCTTGTGAGCCTTTTTGTGTGCAGGTAGTTGTTAAAATTCAGTGTTCTAGTGGGGGGATAGGGGGTGAAGGGGACAAACAGCATAAGCTTCTATTACACGGTCTTGCTCCATCCCTCACAGTGCTGCTTACATCCTTACTTTTTTCTTCATTTTTCTGCCATCATCCTAGAGTAGGCCTTCATTACCTTTTCTTTGAATTATTGGTTTGGAATATGAGAGACGGCCATGTTCCTGACATTGCTGCCTCTATTCTTGATTCTAAACTTCCCTCCACACAACTGCTGTATTATCTTATTAAAGTTCATGCTCCACGTTCTGGTCACTGTATATCTGTCCCCAAAAACTTTCCATGATTTCCTGATGACTCTTTTTATTCTTTCATGCGATATCTTCACATTCTAATATAATCTCTCATTATTCTGTATTCTCCCCAAACTGGATTACTTACAGCTTGAATGTGCCTGAAACTTCCTTTTCTCTTTTGCAAATCAAAAAATACCCTACTCAGACTTCCAGACTCATTTCACATGACTTCTTTGTCTGTTTCTTTCCCTGAAAGATTCCAAAGTCCAGCCTAGCTTATCTCTCCTACTGTGAAGCTGACCATATTGTATTCTAGTTATTTATACATATGTCTATCTCTGTTTCTAAAAGTGAGCACCTTGAATTCACAAGCTGCCTCATTCATTGGAATCACCAGTATGTAGCACATCGCCTAGCAAATAATACGTATTTAATAAATGTTTACTCAATTAATTTGCTGTATCTGAAAATACTTCCTATGCTGCGTGAACTTCCCACCCTAAGAATCTGTATGGGAAATAGAATCTATTTTTATTTATTGAAGTTGAAATTGACTTTATTTCCCAGTTCACACTGATACCACAGTATGGCCTATGACTCAGATTCCACTAATCTGAGACTCACTCTGGACTTCAAAAGGAGAAAGAGTTGGAAAAAACTTTCTCTGAGAGCCATGGGTTATATACAAGATCTGGTTTTGAGGATAGCAGTGGCAATTGTGCCTGCTGCAGCCATATATATTTTGCTATGCCAAATGTGCTGAGGCTGTTTGTAGTATGATTTGGCGTTGCCTCTTAGCTTGGCCCTTCAGCCTTCCCAGAGATTCTCTGCCTGATCCATTTCTTTACACTTAAGTTGTGCAAAATCAGTTTCTGTTCTTGCAACAAAAGAACCCTTACTGATACAGAAATCCTACTACTTCCTGCCCTGGCAGCTTTGCTCAAGTCCTCTGTGTTTGGACTCTGCCTATAAATTCTGGCCTGTCCTTAAAAAATCAATCCAAAAGGCCATTCTCTTCATGTATTTATATCGGTCTTGATTCTTTCAGTTGGATGTTTCTCTCTCTCTGTCTCCTCTCTTTCTCTCTCTCATTGGAACCTCAAAACATTGGTTTCTTTAATATGACATATAGTTTTATGCCCTTACCTTAAGTCTGTTTTGAGGGTTAAGATTGGGTTTTACCTAATAGTGTGCTAATAAGTAATGAACAACTGTCTCTCTGGAGGAAAAAAATGTATGTCTATCTATACATATAAAAAATAGCTATATATCTATAGATACAGATATATAGAGAGATATGTGCTTATATATACACACTTGTATATATACATATAAGTTTATTATAAATTTTACTGATGTGTAGAGTATATGACAAATAATCTACAAACAATAAAATATAAAACTTTATTACGAATTTCATATTGCCTATTCTCAAAAGTACTTTGATTTTTGCCAAACTCTTGTATCCATAACCAAACTACACTTGCAATTGAGAAACAAGTGTTATTTCTATTTTTTCTTTTTGCTTTTGTGAGAACACTCAAAGTTTAGTTTCTTAGCAATTTGCAAGAATACAACACATTACTATTAACTATAGTTACCATGTTGTACAATAGATTTCATAAACTTATTCTGCCTGTTTTACTTGAATTTTGTATCCTTTGACCAACATCTCTAGAATCTCCACCTCCTATCCTCAAACCCTGGTTACCACTATTCTACTCTCTACTTTTATGAGTTCAACTTTTTAAAATTCTACTTGTAAGTACAATCATATGGTATCTGTGTTTCTGTGCTTGACTTATTTCACTTAACCTAATGTCCTTCAGATGCATCCGTGCTGTCACAAATGACCGGATTTCCTTTTTTCTTAAGGCTGAATAGTGTTCCACTGTGTATGTATGCCACATTTTATTCATCCATTTATTCGATGATGGACACAAGTTGATTCTGTATCTTGGCTATTGTGAATAATGCTGCAAGGAATGTGGGAGTGCACATACCTCTTTGACAAACTAATTTCATTTCCTTTGGGTTTATTTCCAGAAGTAGGATTGCTAGATCAGACCAAGTGTCTTTCTGACATTTGCTATTTTGTGTTAGTAAGCAAAATAAACATTAAACAAGGTAGATGTATGTGAGAACTTATTTTTCAATGATATGAATGACTTCTTTGCTGATTTGGGTAATAGTTTAGAATAATATTTTCTCAATCTTTTGTGCTATTTACAATGTATCAGTTACAGACACGACATACTTTCAAGGTTAATCTGCATCATAACATTTTCTTCATTACTTTCTTAAATCTGGACAGTCAAAAATCAATAAATCACACCCTAATTTTTGTGTTTGCCTATTTCCATGGTGTAAACACTCCCACCCTGGCTGATTTTAAACTATTGACATAATGTCACTCGATACAACATTGGGAAGAGACGCATAGTAGCACACTTCTATTTTCACTATAGAGATTGAATAGCTATAAATAACCTCAAGAACACAGATAATAATAAAATCTAGAAAAATGATTAGGAAATGATTTTTAAATTTTTTAAATATAACTTATTTATAAGTTTAAATAATTTAATTTTTTATAGTGATTGTGTTTAACCAGCTCACAAAACTTGAAAATGTAGCAATTGACTCATGAGATTAAGTTAGCTTCGACATACCAATGAATTATTGTTGTTTCAGACACTGTACAAGGTACCAAGGGGATGTAGAGGGAATATAGAGTAGATGCCTGATAAATTTTCACTGATTTAAATAGTGTGATGATTTGGCACATACCAGAGCTCATCCTCTTTAGTCCATGCCTAAAGAGAACATTTTCAAAGGCAACTACAAAGTCTGAATTTACGTGAGGCCCTGTGATCTGAGGAGTGGGGCAGGTGCTCACGTTATTAACTGCCTGGGAGATTACGGAGAGAGAAAAAAAGAAAAAGGTTTTCTCATTAGTTATCCAAAAACCAATACAACCACCAGGTTTTCTGCAAATACAGTAATGTATTGGCCTTGTATCCTTGAATAACTCCTGATAGTTACATGTGCCCTGGATTTTCTTGACACTATTTCTAAATTATCACTCAGAGTGCAAAATACCACAGGCCCCAGATATCTGGATTGGGAGAATTCAAAGGACCATATATAAGGGTTAAAATTTTGCAATCAAGTAGACCTATGTTAAAATCCTTATTTTACTCTTACAAGTTTTGTGCTCTTAGGTAAGTCATTTAACCTGAGTGAGCTTCCTCACTAAATGAGAATGATACTATTGGCTACTGTAAGTAATCAATAAGAAAAAAGGGCACTGCAGTGTCCTCTTACCCCATCTCCACCCACACACACACTCACCAAAACACTGCTTTCATTAAGGGAGAAAATGTATTTCTAACTCCCAGTGATCTCTTCTCTTCCTCACTTCCTATAGTGCTTTATTGTCTGGATGCTATATTTTTTCATTTAATTATATCTAGTTATACACTGTTAACTGTTTAATATTTGCGTATCTTGTTTTACCGCTTGTTTATCCTCCTCACCACTTCATATTACATGTCTAGCCCAAGCTAGATTGTAAACTAATGAGGGTTGGGATCTTAATATAATTTTTATGGATTTTTTTCACCAGTTTAAAATGTCTAGCAAAAGTTGAGACATATAGGCATTAATAATTATCTGAAGAAGTTTGGTTCCCTAATTCTGGGATAGAAATAAAAATTTTCCTAAATAAATACTTAGGTTTCACAGGTTAGAGTGTGGACTCAGAGGTTATCCAGCCTCATTCCCAAAGAAACTGGATTTATTCATAGCTGGAGGTAATAAGTTTGGATAAGAGATTGTCTTATTTGCTTCATTAACCAACAAGTTAGCAGTATAGCAGAATATAATGGCCCCAGCTCCAGGTCTTTTTTTATGTGGCAACTAAACCACATCATCATAGAGGCAATGACCCGAAACAGATTTTCAAGAAAGCCAAATGAGTATTTTCTTCACCTTTCCCCTTTTCACCATCATCTTTCCTAAATAATCTAATATCAAGAAGAATTTAAAACAATAATCAGCACTTCATTGGAAGATGTGAATGAGAAGCAGTGTTCTATAAAAGGAAAGGCTTTCTGGTGGTCCTTTGCATTAATTTTAAAATTTAAACTCAATATGATAAGCTTGATAGTAAAAATAAAATGTACATATAGTCCATTTGAAACAATTATCTATGGTTCCAATAGATTTTCTTTCTTTTATTTTTTAAATTATACTTTAACTTCTAGGGTACATGTGCACAATGTGCAGGTTTGTTACATATGTATACATGTGCCATGTTGGTGTGCTGCACCCATCAACTCGTCATTTACATCAGGTATAACTCCCAATGCCATCCTTCCCCCCTCCCCACTCTCCACAATAGGCCCCGGTGTGTGATGTTCCTCTTCCCATGTTCAAGTGATCTCATTGTTCAATTCCCACCTATGAGTGAGAACATGCGGTGTTTGGTTTTCTGTTCTTGTGATAGTTTGTTAAGAATGATGGTTTCCAGCTGCATCCATGTCCCTACAAAGGACACAAACTCATCCTTTTTTATGGCTGCTTGGAATCAGCCCAAATGTCCATCAGTGATAGACTGGATTAAGAAAATGTGGCACATATACACCATGGAATACTCTCCAATAGATTTTCAAAGGCAACTACAAAGTCTCAATAGTTCAAGCCATGTTCCTGAGCATCTTCAAAAAATTTAAAGTCACATTCTTTGTTATTAAAGTGTATGTACAAATTTGCATATTAAAGTGTATGTCCAAATTTATCTATTTTTATCATCAAGCTTCATGACCTTTATTATTTTATCCATCAACCTTCATGACCTTGAATTTGGCAATACATTCTAAGATATGACACCAAAACATGAGCAACAGAAGAAATGTAGATAAATTGGACATTATCAAAATTAACTTTTTTCATCAAAGGACATCAGGTCAATGAAATGACATTGTTGTAAAAGTCATATTCTGAAGACATGCCTGCCTCTCTCTGGTATGTTTATAGGAGTGGAATTGCTAAGTCATGGGATAGATGTATGTTTAATGTTATAAGAATCTGGAAAATAGTTCATCAAAGTGGTTGTACCTTTCCACATTCCCACCAATAATGTTTGGAAGTTTTAATAGCTATGCATCCTCATCAGCATTTGGTGTTGTCAGACTTTGATTTTAGTCTTCAAGTGGTTGTGGAATGATTTCACATTATAGTTTTGTGTTGCATTTATCTGATGATACATGATGTTGAACATCTTTTCATGTGCTTAGTGGCCATTCTTTTGTTTTCTTTGGTTAAATGTTTGAGATTTTTGCTCAAAAAAAGTTGAAGTTTTGTATTGTAGTGAAAACCATATATAATGTAAAACTTTGTTCTTATGTCTCAAGATTGTTTCAAGATTTATATGAAGTTGAAATGGGCCCCAAATAACCACTGGGGTCCATTTCAACTCTATATAAATTTGAATTTGACTTTTCCATTTCTGTAATAAGACTGTTGGAATTTTCATGTAGAAATTGCATTGAATCTGTAGATAACTTTAGGAAGTATTGACATCTTAGTAATATTAAGTCTTCCTACTCATGAATACAGGATGTCTTTGTATTTATTCAGGGCTCTTTTAGGTTATTTGAGCAATATTTTATAGTTTTCAGTGTATATCTCCTTGGTCAAATTTATTCCTAGCTATTTTATTTTTTCACATACAATTTCAATGGAATTGTTTTCTTCATTTTCTTTTTTGGGTTCTTGATTGCAAATGTACAGCAACACAACTAATATTTGTGTAATGATCTTGTACCCTACAACTTTGTTGAATTCATTTATTAGCTTTAGTAGCTTTATTGTGGATTATTTGGGATTTCTTACATATAGGACCATGTCATGTGTAAATAGAGATAGTTGTACTTCCTTCTTTTCAACATAAATGGCTTTTCTTTCTTTTCTTTATCTAATTGCTCTGGCTAGAACTTCCAGTACAACGTTGAACAGCATTAGTCAATGTGGGTATCCTTGTTATGTTTCTAATTAGGAGCAAAGCTTTTAGTCTTTAACCATTGAGTTTAATGTTAGCTGAGAGTTTTTTTTCTTTAAATAAATTCCCTTTATTGTGTTCAGAAAGTTTACTTATATTCCTAGTTTCCTGAGAGTTTTTTTTAATGATAAAAGAGCATTGGATATTGTCAAATGTCTTTTTTGTATCAATTAAGATTATCATGTGCTTTTCCCCTACTCTTTCTACTATTAATGTAATGTGATACATTGATTGATTTTCATACATTGGATGATCCTTGAATTCCTGAGATAAATCCCATTTGGCCACAGTGTACAATCCCTTTAATATACTATTGAGTTCAGTTTGGTAGTATTTTGTTAAGAACTTTTACATCTATACTTGGAAGTGTTACTCATCTATAATTTTATTTTCTTGTGATGTCTTTATCTGGCTTTGATGTTAGAGTAATGTGGGCCTCATAAATTAGTTAGAAAGTGTTCCTGCCTCTTCAGTTTGTTAGAAGAGCTTAAGAAAGACTTGTGTTAATTTTTTTAAGTGTTTGATAGTAATTCATCAATGAAATCATCTGGTTCTGGACTCTGTTAGGAGGTTTTTGATGACCAATTTTATTTCTTTATTTGTTATAGATCTACTGAGATTTTCCTTTGCTTTTTTAATCTGTTTAGGTAGTTTGTGTATTTTTGGGAATTTATTTCATCCAGGTTATCTAATTTATTGGTGTATAATTGTTCATAGTATTCTCTTTTAACCCTCTTTATTTCTTAAGTCCCTCCTTTCATTTCTGATTTTAGTTATTTGGGTCTTCTCTCTTTTTAATTTGTCACTTTTGTTGATCTTTTTGCTTTTACTGAATTGTCTCTACTATTTTTCATTCTCTGCTCTAATCTCTATTATTTCCTCCCTTCTGCTAGTCTTGGGTTTGCTTTGTTCTTCTTTTTTTAGTCCTTCAAGTTGTAAAGTTAAGTTGCTGATTTGAGGTCTTTCTTCCTTTCTAATATGTTGATAACTATACATTTCCATCTTAGCATTGCTTTTATATATATTCCGTAAGTTTTGGTATGTTGTGTTATGTAGTATTTTCACTTTCACTTTATTCCAAGTGTTGTTTTAACTTGCCTTGAGACTTCCTATCTGATTCACTTGTTATTTGGAAGTGTATTATTTAACTTTCCTGTATTTTGAGATTGTCCAGCTATTTTTCTGTTGTTGATTTCTAGTTCAAGTCCATTGTGATCTGAGAAAACACTTTGTATAATTTCTATTCTTTTAAATTTAAGTTGTGTTTTATAGCAGAGAATGTGGTCTGTCTTGTTTAATGATCTATGTGAGCACTAGAGGTAAAAGAATATTCCTCTGGGGGAAGAGTATTCTATAAATATCAATTAGATCAAGTTGATTACTAGCACTGATCAGATCAACTGTATTTTTATTTTTTTAATCAACATGATCTATCAATTACAGAAAGAGGGTTTTTGATAGTTCCAACTATGATAGCGGATTTGTCTCTCTTTTCAGTTCTATCAATTTTTGCCTCATGCACTTAGACACAATGCTGTTGGGTGCATATGTGTTTAAGATTATTTCTTCTTGGAGAATTTGCCTTTTATCATTATGCAATCTCTTGTGATAATTTTCCTTGTTCTGAAGTCTGCTTTGTCTAAATTAGGGCCACTCTAGCTTTCTTTTGATAGTGTCAGAGTGTTAGTTCATCTTTCCCCATCCTTTTAGTTTTAGCCCGTCTCTATAATTAAACTGGGTTTCTTGTAGACAAAACACAGTTTTGTCATATTTTATCCATTTTGTCAATCTGCCTTTTCATTTCTCTATTTAAATCATTTACATTAAAAGTGATTATTAATATACTTGTATTATTATCTACCATTTTTGTAAATGTTTTCTGTTTGTGGTATTTATCTTTTGTCCCCTCTTTTTCTGCCTTTTCCAGTTTTATTTGAACATTTTATATAATTTCATTTTGAGGACTAAACTCTGATATTTTTTAGTGTTTTACCATTTTATAAACAATATAAAAACCTTACAACAAAGTACAAAACAGTATCCTTCTCCACTTTATGTACTATAGTTGTCATATATATTACTTTTGTCTATATAAACCCTAAAACACATGAATGTAGTTATTTTAAACAGTCAATATTTGTATAATTAAATAAAATAGTCTTTTATATGTTCTGACATATTTATCATTGTAAGTTTTTATTACTTGTTTCTGAATCTCTGTCCTCCCATCTAAGGTAAAATATTGCTTTACTCCATTGTTCCTGTCTTCAGGGATTCTAGTTACACATTTGTCAGACTATTGACAGAGTTACACGGTATTCCTTTGTTGGTTTTAGACATGCTTTTAGCTATTTGTGCTTCAGTTTGTATAATGTCTATTATACATTATGCAATGAACCTTTCTTCTTATGTATCTATTGTACTATTCACTATATCCAACACATTCTTAACTTCAGATATAGCACTTTTCACTTCCAAAATATTTATTATATTCTTCTCAGAGAACCAATTTCTCCAATAAACTTATTAACAATGTATCTATTTTGTCCTTGTTTTCCTTTATTTAACATATATAATAATTTTAAATTATTATCTATAATTCTAGTAAGCTTTTCTTGTGTCTACACCTATTGACAGTTGTTTTTATGCTTGATTATGTATCATGTTTTCCTGCTTTCTTGTATGCTTCATAATTTTTTGATTGCATGGCAAACATCGTGTAAAAAATAATCATAGATATTGAAGTTGGTACTTTTTCCTCTGAGAGAGCATTGCCCTTTCCTTGTAAGGTGGCTAGAGTGAAAGGCTAATCTTTTTTATCTAATAAAGAATGGAACTCGGTCAGAAATCAGTGGCAGCTTAACTTAGTTTTCATTCACCTGATTGCAAATGATCTTAAGGTAAGACCTACCCTCTGTGTGTTCCAGTAGATCTGTAAGCATTAACATACTATAGACTTCTTCCTCTGCCTACCCAATTCAGACCCATGATCCATTCCTCTATGCTCAGACTCAGCACATGGCCCAGATGATGAAAGTAGCCACCAATCTCTGTTACTGAGAAAGGGCTTTTCCTATACCTACATTTAGTTTCTTTATAATATTTTTGTCCACAGCTGTCTGATGTCTTTAATTTTTTTATTTTTAAAATTTGTATTTTTTTTTTTAAAGAATAGGGTGGAAATGACGATTTGCTGTTGCCTTCTAGGTTCTTTTTTTAAATTATTATTATACTTTAAGTTCTGGGATACATGTGCAAAATGTGTAAGTTTGTTACCTAGGTATGTGTGCCATAGTGGTTTTCTGCACCCATCAACCTGACATATACATTAGGTATTTCTCCTAATACTATTCCTCCCCTTGCCCCCTACCCCTCGATAGGCCCCAGTATGTGATGTTCCCCTCCCTGTCTCCATGTGTTCTCATTGTTCAACTCCTACTTATGAGTGAGAACATGTGGCATTGGTTTTCTGTTCCTGTGTTAGTTTGCTGAAAATGATGGTTTTCAGCTTCATCCATGTCCCTGCAAAGGACATGAACTCATCTTTTTTTATGGCTGTATAGTATTCCATGGTATATATGTGCCACATTTTCTTTATCCAGTCTGTCATTGAAAGGCATCTGGGTTGGTTCCAAGTCCTTGCTATTGTGAATAGTGCCACAATAGACATACGTGTGCATGTGTCTTTAAAGTAGAATGATTTATAATCCTTTGGGTATATACCCAGTAATGTGGTTGCTGGGTCAGATGGTATTTCTGGTTCTAGATCCTTGAGGAATCACCACAGTGTCTTCCACAATGGTCGGACTAATTTACACTCCCACCAACAGTGTAAAAGTGTTCCTATTTTTCCACATCCTCTCCAGCATCTGTTGTTTCCTTACTTTTTAAGGATTGCTATTCTAACTGGTGTGAGATGGTATCTCATTTGCATTTCTCTAATGACCAGTGATGATGAGCTTTTTTCATGTTTTTTGGCCACATAAATGTCTTCTTTTGGAAAGTGTCTGTTCATATCGTTCGCCCAGTTTTTGATGGTATTGTTTGTTTTTTTTCTTGTAAATTCATTTAAGTTCCTTGTAGATTATGGATATTAGCCCTTTGTCATATGGCTAGATTGCAAAATTTTCCCCATTCTGTAGGTTTCCTGTTCACTCTGATGATAGTTTCTTTTGCAGTGCAGAAGCTCTTTAGTTTGATTAGATCCCATTTGTCAATTTTGGCTTTTATTGCCATTGCTTTTGGTGTTTTAGTCATGAAGTCTTTGCCAATGCCTGTGTTTTGAAGGGTATTGCCTAGGCTTTCTTCTAGGGTTTTCATGGTTTTGGGTTTTACTTTTAAGTCTTTAATCCATCTTGAGTTAATTTTTGTATAAGGTGTAAGGAAGGGGTCCAGTTTCAGTTTTCTGCGTATGGCTAGCCAGTTTTCCCAACACGATTTATTAAACAGGAAATCCTTTCCCTATTGCTTGTTTTCATCAGGTTTGTCAAAAATCAGATGGGTGTAGATGTGTAATGTAATTTCTGAGGCCTCTGTTCTGTTGCATTGGTCTAAATATCTGTTTTGATACTGGTACCATGCTGTTTTGGTTACTGTGGCCTTGTAGTATAGTTTGAAGTCAGATAGCATGATGCTTCCAGTTTTGTTCTTTTTGCTTTGGACTGTCTTGGCTATATGGGCTCTTTTTTGGTTCCCGGTGAAATTTAAAGTAGTTTTTCCTAATTCTGTGAAGAAAGTCAGTGGTAGCTTGATGGGGATAGTATTGAATCTCTAAATTACTTTAGGCAGTATGGCCATTTTCATGATATTGATTCTTCCTATCCACGAGCATGGAATGTTTTTCCATTTGTTTGTGTCCTCTTTTATTTCCTTGAGCAGTGGTTTATAGTTGTCCTTGAAGAGGTCCTTCACATCCCTTGTAAGTTGTATTCCTAGGTATTTTATTCTCTTTGTAGCAATTGTGAATGGGAGTTAACTCATGATTTGGCTCTCNGGTTACTGTGGCCTTGTAGTATAGTTTGAAGTCAGATAGCATGATGCTTCCAGTTTTGTTCTTTTGCTTTGGACTGTCTTGGCTATATGGGCTCTTTTTTGGTTCCCGGTGAAATTTAAAGTAGTTTTCCTAATTCTGTGAAGAAAGTCAGTGGTAGCTTGATGGGGATAGTATTGAATCTCTAAATTACTTTAGGCAGTATGGCCATTTTCATGATATTGATTCTTCCTATCCACGAGCATGGAATGTTTTCCATTTGTTTGTGTCCTCTTTTATTTCCTTGAGCAGTGGTTTATAGTTGTCCTTGAAGAGGTCCTTCACATCCCTTGTAAGTTGTATTCCTAGGTATTTTATTCTCTTTGTAGCAATTGTGAATGGGAGTTAACTCATGATTTGGCTCTCTGTTTGTCTATTATTGGTGTATAGGAATGCTTGTGATTTTTGCACATTGTTTTTTTATCCTGAGACTTTGCTGAAGTTGCTTATCAGATTAAGGAGTACAAACAATCATAGTTATTTTATATTCTGTTGGATAATGCAACTACTGTACCAGCTCTGGTTCTGCTTTTATTCATTGTTTTCTTTCTTTTCCATGGGTCATTTACTGATATGAGACTGATGACTTTCTGGAGTTCTCATTATGATTTACAGTTGAGCCACCAGCTTTGTTAACCATCGGAGATCACCTTTTCTGCATTATATCTCACTGTCAGGTTATTAAGTAACTAGAGAATTCTAATTGCTCTCTGGTGCCTTGTGACAGGTAACTTTCTGAAACTTGTGAATCTCCCTCTTCCCTGCTGGTCTGCACCCAGTCTTTAGAGCACAGCCACCTTGCATTTGATAAAGGTCTTTAAATGACTCAAAGGCAGTTCTCTCAGCTCTCTTGCCCTTTCCCCAGGCCTTTGGTAGCTAAATTCCTCAAGGGCCTCAGATGGATTTCTCTCACATGTATGCCCTTTCCCTCTTACAAAGAGTGGATAACTTGCATTTGAAGTAAATCTCCATGTGCTTCAGAGGGTGTCTCTTTCAGTTCTACTGTTCTATTTCCAGCCTGTAGTACACTATCCCAGAGACCTATGTGAATCCCTGAGACAGAGTTGGAGGGTGGGTGCAAGTTCATTCAGTGGCTGGGGCTCCTTAGAATTATGATCTTTCATGCCTGTCTACATGTTTTTGAGTTTCTTAAAGTTTCAGCTAGTTTCTCATTTAAAAAAAAATCAATGGCAGATTCCTCCTCATAATACTCCATCTGGGATGAGACTAGCCACGGATCTTCTGTTTTATGAAAGACTTGTCATGTTCTAGAAGCTAGTTAATTTAGATTTTGTTTTATATCATATCTGCAGCTCTTTGATGAATTATAAAGAAAAACTTATTTTTTAGCTTATCAACATTGGTTTAGTTGTTAGAATGAGAATGATGGTTTGTGGTATTTTCTACCAATAAAATCAATCTTAGAACCAAAGATATGCCTCCCAGGAGAGATCTATAACCATCTATCTCAGTATTCTATCTCAAATTTAAACATCAGGTATCATATCATAGGAGGTAGCAAGGGTTACCTTTGACATTAACTACAAATGCTATGAAATTCTCATTTCCTTGAAAACGTCTATTTTAGATATTTATTTACAGATCTTTTTTCTTGACATATTTGTATGTAAACTTTACAGTAAGTCCTCACAACATCATTGATAGCTTCTTGGAAACTCCAACTTGAAGTGAAATAATGTAGAACAAAATCAACAAAATCAATTTTTATCATAGGCTAATTGTTGTAAACAAGAGTTAATTTCTAACGTATATTTCTGGTTACAAAACCATCATCAAATTTCTAAGTAAGCATCAAAACACTTCTAATATTAAACATTGAAATAAAAAAAGAGCTATGCATACATTTAAGACAGATTAATAAAAACAAATGAGATAATTATTTACCCAGTTATTCCAGTTCAGGGTTGCAGGTGGCTAGAGCCTATCCTGGCAGCTCAGGGTACAAGTGGGGAACCAACCGTGGACAGGACATCATTCTACCACAGGATGCACTTACACACATACACCCACACTCACTCAGGCTGTGACAATTTAGAGATGCCAATTAACCTAACGTACACATTTTTGAGATATGGGAAGAAACCAGAGTACCCAGAGAAAACCTACACAGACATGGGGAAAATGTGAAAACTCCATTAAAAAATCATTTTTTTCTCATTGACATTATAACAAAACATTATTGAAGGACCTGTACTATCTCTGGGGGCCAGTATATATTGTATGCTTGCTATACAATGTATGAAGCATTATTTTTTGGAAAATAATTTGTAATCCCTGTAACTAGTTTTAATCTTTCTGTACTTCTTTGTTCACAGTCTCAGCCAACACTTACTACAGCATGTAATAATGTCTTCATACTCTCCCCATGGAATATATTTTTAGCTCTGTACTTCTAAAGCCATGAAACTCTAATTAAAATATTATCTAAGTATTTGCATGTCATGAGGCTACTCATATTTTCACATATGGTTCCACTCCATTGCCAGATGTCTATATTTGTTGCTGGGCTGTATAAATCCTGTGACAGCCTCCTCAAAGTATCATGCTGTTTTGAGAATAAATGTTTGTTTGATTTCCTATTGTTTTAGGGATATCTATAGAACTGTGTGGGGGCCTCATTACAACACTATTGTTCTGTGCCTTATGTTAGAGTCACTTGGATGTTGGGCTGTGTATGTTGCTCCCTACTAGGATGTGAGTACTTGGATGTCAGGGACTGGTCTCCTTCCGTTTTTGCATTGTGTTCCCAAAACAGGCAGAGCTGCTACACAAAGCTTATATACTTTGTGCAGCACACAAAGGTATCTGATAAAAATGGTAAGGCAGGGTTGAAAGTGACTGCTCACTCTACTAGGCAAGATTTGTGCCTTGGTCCAGAGCTTGAATAAAGATATGAGTTTTTACTATTCTGCCAAATGACTTATCTCATAATTTATCCTTCTGGAGGTGGTGAATTTAAAAAAAAATTCTCAAAAGGACAGTAGTATTGAGTGCAGTGCCCTGCACATAGTAAGTGCTCAATATATATGCACATTTTCTTTAGTTGAATTGAATCCTATGAAAAGCTTTAAGTTGTAGCTCTACCTTTTTGTTAGTGGTTCTAGAAGATCAGAAATGCTATCAGGAGTCCTTTAAATTTGACTTCCTAGATAATTATTTCCATACACACGAGTAACTCTTGTATTTCCATCTCAGCAGAGGATATTCTGCCCTCCAGACATGCTAGAAAGTGCTGGAAACATAATACACATATCCCAAAGAGAAAGTTATCATTAATCCCATACACATTCCTGAGTTTCTCAAGATCAGCTGCAAATCAACAAAGAAGACTTCCCCCTATTTATCCTTTCTCCAAAGTTCTGTAAAGTAGCAAAGCAACAGAACACAAAAGGGCATTTCCTTTATTCTGGTACTTGCATACAATTATGCCTCAAGAAAAGCTCTGTCTGTAGCTAATCTTAATGGCTATTGCAATCATTCATGGAGTCTTAAATACATTTACTCACACACTGGATCCACATGAGATACTCCATGCCGAGTTGCAAGAAAGGAAGCATATTTGTTTGTTACCTATTATGCTTCATTTACTATAGCAGGTATGAGTATATAAAAAAGAATAAAACATAGATCCCACAGGAATACTATAATTGTGTCAGAATGGCAGTGGGAGAGACAGTGTAAAATTTCTTTGCAGGAAAAACTGTATGAAAATGAGCTTCTCATTTCATTATCTGTATTCACAGCTGACAAATTTGTCTCAGAACTCCATGAGAAGGAAGACCCTCCCCTTGTGAAGGTCTAATTTTCTATCTGAGCTCTAGATTCACTTCCCTTCTGACTCTTTGGGACCTCACTCCAGCAGTTATTTTCTCTCTCCCTCCTCTCTATAACCTCTCCCACTCCTCTTGATATGTAACTTCAAAAACATCCCTTCACTCAGTCCATATGTCTCCTTCAGACCATCATCATGCATCACATGGAAGACTGTAGCAACCTTTCAGGTCATCTCCCTGCCTGCGGACATGATTTCCTATGCAGCCAACACTATACTGCTAACATCCAAATCTGACCATGTTACTCTCCTGCTCAAAACCTTAAAATTCTCCCTAGTATGAAAACTTTTTTGCATGTCAGTGTTCTTTATAATATGACTCTACGTATCTCTCTAGCCCTGTTTCTACCATCTCTTTTTAACCTCCTCTCCTTGCCTATACTTTGTATGCTCTGCTTTAACTTTTCTTTACCAATACATGTCATCATCTGTTGTCTCCAATCATTCATAAGAAATATCCTTCTTCATTACTTATCCCTTATTTACCTTATAATATTCAACCAAGGTATTACTTTGTCTGCAGTATCTTCCTTGATAACCAATTCCACCTTCATCCCATATACTCTCTAGCATTTTACACACATTTATTTTATTTTATTTTTAACTTTTAGGTTCAAGGGTACATGTGAAGGTTTGTTACATAGGTAAACTCATGTTATGAGGGTTTGTTGTGCAGATTATCTCCTCATCCAGGTGTTGAGCTCAGTACCCAAAAGTTTTCTTTTCTCCTCCTCTCCCTCATCCCACCCTCCACACTCAAGTAGACCCCAGTGTCTGTTTTTTCCTTCTTTGTGTTCATAAGTTCTCATCATTTAGCTCCCACCTACAAGAGAACATGCAGTATTTGGTTTTCTGTTCTTGTATTAGTTTGCTAAGGATGATGGCCTCCAGCTCCATGTTCCTGCAAAAGACATGATCTTGTTCTTTTATATGGCTGCATAGTATTCCATGGTGTATATGTACCACATTTTCTTTATCCAATCTGTCATTAATAAGTACTTGGATAGATTCCATGTCTTTGCTATTATAAGTAGTGCCGCAGTGAACATTCAGGTGCATGTGTCTTTATGGTAGAATAATTTACACATATTTTAATAATAATACATAGGTCACATGCAGATTGTCTGTTTCACCATCTGCCTTCTTCACAGGCCATAAACTCCTTGAACATAGAGACTGTCTTTTCATCTTTCTATCTCTTAAGAGTTTTCATAGAGCCTGGCACATAATAGACTCTCAATAGATTATTGGTGAATACATAATTTAATTATTTTCTACCTTTTATCTGTATTTTATTCTATTCTTTTAAAAGCTTACTCCATTGCATGGGTAATACACAGTAGGGAAAGCAAGAGTGAAAGCCATACTTAGTCATCTGAAAAACAAAAATGATCACCTATTTTACAATCAAATTGGTTAGCAATCATTTTTAAGTCCATTTTTTGGGCAACCAACTGTGTTTGGAGCATCAATCAGTTACTGCCATTGAAAAACCAGTTCCTAGTAACTTTGAGGATGTTACACACACACACACACACACACACACACACACACACACAATTTGACAGTGTATTAAAAACCTATTTTGTCCTATGTTCGTTCTTCCTTCTGCAAAAATTTGTTAATGGTCTACAGTGATAGGTGCTATGCTAGGTGATGAGGATGAACAGACTCAGTCTCTGCCACTGTAGACCTTTAGTGCTTCTAGAATGCCTTCAATCAATGCATTATGCCCTCACTTCTCTGGAAACTCAACAATGCTTTGCCTGACTTCTAAAGAAAAGGTTAGGCTCTCCTGGGACTGAGTATCTTTACTTGTACCATCTACCACAGAGTCTTGTAATGATCAATTCATTTCTCTTCCATTTTAGTATAAGCTAAAAAAAAGGGGGGGGGGAGGAAAAAAAATTTTTAATTTTTTCCCAATGCTCCAACAGGGCCCAGTGAAAGGAGGCATGGAATAAATATTTTTTAAGAAAATGAGCAAATTATCAGCTGGCCTTAAGCCTGGAACTCATCGCAGTAAAATGCACATATTTCACCATCAGTAACCAAAGCCTATGGTATAGTGTCCTGTTACTTTAAAGATAATTTCCAAAAAGATATGTTTTAACACAAAGAGAAATGCTATTTGAATTCTTCGAAGCTGCAGCTTTAACATGTAATTTTTTATTTTTCTTCAGAATAAGAAGCAGATACAAGATTTCATTGCTCTCCTGCTGTTAACTTTCGTATTAGGTGGTCTTCAGGCTATTAAAGCCTGACATCTCATTACTGTCCTATTTATAACGATGCCATTGATTTATACATCATCTTAATGTGCCCTCTTCATGGTAACTTACTGTCCCTCAGGAAAGAGCTAAAAATAATGAGTGTTTGCTGAACATATAACAGAATTCATTTTCCATAGGAGACTTATAATGAGAAAGCAATAGGAGTAAGCCATTCATTCCAGAAATTTAAATGCTAAATACTTGGAAGGAAAAAAAAAAAAAAAACCCTTAAACTCCACAATAGAATCTTGCATTTAGATAGGTTAGATAACAATGCTGGGCAGACTGTGTACCAGCGTTCCATGTAGAATTATTTGCAAGATTAAGAAAATATGAAGAGCTTGATAGTATTATAGGAACACTGATTTCAAAATGTTAAATTATATTTGAAAAATGTATTGTGTGCTTTTAGAGTAATATCTGGCAATTGAATTTGGTTGCCTATGGCAAAGAACTCAGGGGATTAGAGAAACTCTAAACTATGAGATCTGGCTTGAAACTCAGTCTGGTTAGAAATATCTAAATTTTTTGTCTATTTAGCTGAACAGACTGGCAGAAGAACAAGGAGATTAACAACTGTGCTAGAAAGTGCAGTTAACATTTCCGTTAATCTTAGTGGATTAAACGTACGTATTTACCTTTGTTCTTCTCCCCGAATCTCATTAAAATTACTATGAAGAATTTTCAAAACTAAAATTCCAAATGTTAAAGCAAACAGGAAAAAATGGCAAATGAGAAAGGACACCTTATCAGAGACGTGCCTGTCTACCTGGTATAAAGCAGCAGCCCAAATCTCCACTCCCTACCTTGATTACCCTGCTTATTTCTATCCTACTTAACATACCGTAAACCACATCGTATTTTTATGGCTTCATTTTCTGTCTCCCTCATTTTAGTTTAAGGTTCAGGTGCTCAGGAACTTTATTTCTGCTGGATTTAAACATCTAACACAATGCCTGATGTAGAGGAGGCATGTAATAATTATTTGTTGAACGAAGTGTTAACACTTATTTGGAAGAAGGAAAGCAGATATTATAATAAAAGCTAATTTACCAGAATGAAGAAACTAAAACCTAAACCTGCAGAAAGAGATTTTGACAAAATGCAGTCAATTCCTACTAAAGTACCCCAGAAAAACAGAAAATTAACACATGGGTTCTTCACATGACAGAGATGCAGAATTGGGCAAAAATAATAATAATATTTTTTGAAGGGTTGGAAATCTCCAGGAGAAATTAGACAGCTATATCCTCTTTTCAGCCCCAGTTATACCAATAATTACATCAACTGTTAATGGAGTAAGAGCTGTAACTAAAGGGAGGAGTCTGCTAGATGAGATTAAAATAAGCAAGATTCAACTATGTGCTGTCTACAGCATATGCACTTTGAACATTAAGGTATAGGTTGAAAATAAGAGGATAGAAAAGCATGTGTAATGCAAACCATAAGCATAAAAGGACTGGCATAGCTAGATTAACATTAGACAAAATAGATTTTGAGCAAATGTTACTAGAGATAAAGAGACACGTTTTATAATTTGAAAAGGCACATAAAACAATAATAAATGTCTATGTACCTAATGAAAGGCCTTTAAAATGCAAGAAGCAAAAGGTAAATCTAAGACAGAAATAAGCAATTATTTTCTCTTTATCTTCAGTTTTCAGAAATTTGACTTTGCATTAATTTCTTATGGTTCATTCTTAGAGTTAACTGAGCTTCTTGTATCTGTAAATTTATGATTCACCAAACAAGTTATTTTCAGATCTTATTATTTAAAACACTTTTCTTCCCCATTATCTCCTCCCTCTCCTTCTGAGGCTCTCATTACATATATGTTTGTTTTCTCTACATTATTCCATGGGGCCCTTGGCTTTGTTAAGTGCTTTTTGTTGTTCTGTTCTGTTTTGTTTTGCTTTTATAATATTTCTTCCCTCTGCTTTTCATATTGGATCATTTTATTGATCTATTTTCAAGTTCACTGCCTCTTTCACCTATCACTTTTATTCAGATGTTAAGCCTATCTAGTAATTTTTAAATTTTATATATTTCTCATCTTAGTTCGAGATTCTCTATTTTGCCCTCTTCCATACTTTATAAGTTTCTACATACTTTTGAGCATGTTTTTCTTTCCCTCATTGAGCATAGCTATAACAGCTTCTTTAAAGTCTCTATCTGCTATTGTCAACCACCTTGAGTATGTCCTCTGCTTATTGTGTTTTCTTTGGGGAATGAATCAACTTTTCTAGTCCTTCAAATGTCAAGTAATTTTGGATTATGTCTTGGCCATTGTGACTGCTATGCTGTGAAGACCATGGATTCTATTATGTTTCTCTCAAAAGTGTTGCTATTTTTTGTTTTGGAATGCAATTAAATTGGTTGGACTCAAATAGAAAACTCTGTCTCAGGGTGGTAGTTCAAATCTCAGCTAAGTCTCTTTATCCTTAGTAGGGTGCTTTGGGTCTGCTCTGTGCATGAGTGGTTCTGGGGTCAGTCTGTGATTTGAAAAGAGTTTGCACAAAGAATCAAAAGCTTCACCTCTCTCACATTCTCCTTTCCAGGACTCTTTCTTTTTTTTTTTTTTCTCTTTTTTTGAGATTGAGTCTTGCTGTGTCACCCAGGCTGGAGTACAGTGGCTTAATCACAGCTCACTGCTGCCTCAACCTCCCTGACTTAAGTAATCCTGCCACCTCAGGCTCCCAAGTAGCTGGAACTACAGGCATGCACCACCACGCTTGGCTAATTTTCTTAAATTGTTCGTAAAGATGAGGTCTCACTATATTGCTCAGGCTGGTCTTGAACTCCTAGACTTAAGTGATCCTCCTGCTTCAGCCTCCCAAAGTGTTGAGATTACAGGTGTTAGCCATCATGGCTGACCTCTTCTCTTACTTTTTCAGCAACCGTGAGTCCACTGACCTCTGTGGTCTGGTTCTTCATGCCAGAAAATTTGTGGGCTTTCTATCAGAGTTTTGGTGCTCAAGCACTGCTGGCTACAGTCTGCCCTCATGCTAAAAACTGTCAACACAGAAAACCCACCTGTTACAGCCTTTTTTTGTCTTTACCCCAAAATTTGCCTGCTTTTGTTCAGTATCCTGAGCCTTCAGGGTAGCTGCTTTTGTCTTTTGTCCAGAGTTTATAGCTGTAAACTAAAGTTCAGTCTGGTAAGGGTTAACTAAGCCATGCTGGAAACAAACTTTTCTTCCATCATTTCTTTAAAGTAAAATTATATTAAGTGCTGAGAGTAAGACATAATAATGAAGAGTAAGGGAACAATAGTCATAATAAAAGCAAGGTGGGGCCAGGTGTGGTGACTAATGCTTGTAATTCCAGCACTTTGGGAGGCAGAGACAGGTAGATTACTTGAGGTTGGGAGTTCAAGACCAGCCTGGACAACATGGTGAAACCCTGTCTCTACTGAAAAACACAAAATAATTAGCTGAGCATGGTGGTGATGTTCACCTATAGTCCCAGCTACTTGGAAGGCTGAGGCAGGAGAATCACTTAAACCTATGAGGTGGAGGTTGCAGTGAGCCAAGACTATGCCGCTGCACTCTAGCCTGGGTGACAGAGGGAGATTCCATCTTAAATAAATAAATAAATAATAAATAAATAAATGCAAGGTGTTGGTATTGGGTGTCTAAGAAAGGTATTAAGGGGATCAGAAAATATTGCAATGAAGAATCTCTAACTAGGTGATCCTTTGAAATCTAGGAAGTATCTGGGAGATCTCTCAACAGGAAAGACTTAATACTAGAATCATCACAAACTTCAGTCTTTAGTGGAGCAATTGGCAACAGAAAGACTGACAAGAGAGGGCCCATTTATTATGACTAAGATTGAGGTGCAAGGAAACAAGGCAGAAGCCCAGCCAGACCACAAAAGAGATCTGGATATAGATTGTACATGTGCACATGTAGATAAAGGCAGGTGTCCATTGATGCTGAGTCACAGTATATTGATGAGAGCTCCTATCTTCAGTAAGGGTTGGAAGCAAGAGCCCTGGGTAAAGGAAAGTCTTCCAAAAGGCATCAAATAACCTCGGTTTTAGAAGCATAGAGGCTAGAGGCAGAGACTGGTTCCTTACATTGTTATAAAACCCGTTCACAGAAATATTAAGTTTCCAATAGCTCCATTGCCTCGTCTCCTTAAGGAAGATACTCCTGTTTTATGTTTTTTGTATTCTTCATAGCAGTGTTTATCAAGCAGGATGTGCAGTCACTTGGCATATTTTTAAAATGAGAGTCAGGGCCTCTGGAGTGGGGCCTAAAATCCTGCATGTCTCTTTAGCTCCCAGGTGATACCAATGCTGCTGTGGCCCACACTCTGAGTGGCAAGGGTTTTATATAACCTCAATAACAGAAATAAACCCCTTTATTTGATCTATCCATTTGCCTTCAAAACCAGATAATATCCTCCATGCTCTAACATGCCATCCTTCTAAGACTCCCAAAGAGCCCTGTGTAACAGACCAGCAGCCTGATGATCTGGTGTGTCCTAACTAACCATATCCAGCCCCCATTCAGCACAGTCTTCCTCCCTGCTCACCATCCTTGTGTTCTCCTCCTATGCTTTCTCTTTCTAGCCCTATTTCCTAGAGTGTAATTCTTTCAATATAGGGATTATACCCTTTCACCTAGGTCAAGGCCCTTTATACACCCAAAGTGGCCAATAAATGTTTGAGCTATCGATAAATACAGTAGGTTCAATAATCTATATCCAAACAAAGGTGAGCCAAGAACTTTGGGCAGCTGATCTCCTATCCCCCCACACACGTGGTACATTTCAGTACCTTCAATACATTTTGGTACCTTCAATAAGCCAATGCCCATAGCTTCTACCAGTGAGTGCAGTGTCCTGTGTATATTTCAGATACGATGGTACTGGAGGATTCTAGAAAAGCTCTGAAAGAAATAGCTAACCTTTGCATTAAAAGCAATAAACTATGTAAGTATTTTTGAAGTTAAATTATTGGTTTTAATGAATTTTGAAATCATCTTCATTAGTGTAGGAGAATAATGCTGTTTCTCTGGAAAGCTAGTCTTGGATAAAGTTGGATGGCTTTTTTTTTTCATAATTTTTTCCCTATTTTTTTTTTTTTAATGCTTTAAGTTCTAGGGTACATGTGCACAACATGCAGGTTTGTTACATACGTCTACATGTGCCATGTTGGTGTGCTGCACCCATTAACTCATCGTTTACATTAGGCATTTCTCCTAATGCTATCCCTCCCGAAGCCCCCACCCCATGACAGGCCCTGGTGTATGATGTTCCCCACACTGTGTCCAAATGTTCTCATTGTTCAGCTCCCACCTATGAGTGAGAGCATGCGGTGTTTGGTTTTCTGTCCTTGCAATAGTTTGCTCAGAATGATGATTTCCAGCTTCATCCATGTCCCTGCAAAGGACATGAACTCATCCTTTTTTATGGCTGCATAGTATTCCATGGTATATATATGCCACATTTTCTTAACCCAGTCTATCATTGGTGGACATTTGGGTTGGTTCCAAGTCTTTACTATTGTGAATAGTGCCACAATAAACATATGTGTGCATGTGTCTTCATAGTGGCATGATTTATAATCCTTTGGTTTTATACCCAGTAATGGGATCACTGGGTCAAATGGTATTTCTAGTTCTATATTCTTGAGGAACCACCACACTGTCTTCCACAATGGTTGAACTATTTTACAGTCCCACCAACAGTGTGAAAGTGTTCCTATTTCTCCACATCCTCTCCAGCACCTGTTGTTTCCTGACTTTTTAATGATCGCCATTCTAACTGGTGTAAGATGGTATCTCATTGTGGTTTTGATTTGCATTTCTCTGATGGC
>NW_016807677.1:9507969-9535243 GCF_001698545.2 Rhinopithecus bieti
ATAATAATAATAATAATAATAATAATAATAATAGCTGGGTACGGAGGTGGGTGCCTGTAATCCCAGCTACTTGGAGGCTGAGGCAGGAGAATCACTTGAACCTGGGAGGCAAAAGTTGCAGTCAGCCGAGATTGTGCCAGTGCACTCCAGCCTGGGCAACAGAGCAAGACTTCGTCTCAAAAAAATAAAAAATAAATAAAACTAGGATGGTATTGTAGATTGAGTACCCCAAGAAGCAGGCTCTGAGATAAGGACTTAAGTAAAATTTATCTAGAAGGAAATTCCAGGAAGTACCAGTAGGGGAGGGTAAAACTGAGTCAAGGAGAGTCTCGGGGAGACTGTATAAAACACAACTCAGAATTGGTTTATTGTAGGAGCAAAGAAGCTGGAGGTTTTATCTACCAATCTGTCATTGGTGATGGTTTCCTTGTGGGGATGTTAACTCCCTGGGACTTCTGCCTACTATGTGAGGAAGCTCGGCACGCTCCTGCAGTCTAAGAACTTGCTCAGGCAGCGCTGTGGTGCTTTCAGTAAGAGTCATCCACACGTAAAGGAATATAAATGTCAAGAGGATGTGGAGAGGAACTGTGACAGCATTTACCATAGGTAACAAAACTAGAACTTTAGGGTCGTGTATTCAAAGGTTAGAAGGGCAAGTAGGAGCCATAGTGTGTGGCCAACATGGAGTATGTTGTGAACAGAAGGAAGGGCAAAGTGAGAAAGAGCAGAACAAGTCAGTGGAAGTTGGCCTGAAGCAATTTGAAGAACATTGCTGCTGAGACATATGCACCCAGTTTGCATGGGTGTATTGGACCCATTTAATGGTGATAGAGGTGGTAGACTATTAGGATATCAAGTGATGATCCATACTTGGTAGCATATCTACCATTCCTAAGACCATCTCTGTAAAATGGCAATAATATTTACCTACCTCCAGAGTGAGAGGCTAAATATCCTCAGACCGTTTAGAAAAAAGGATTCTCATTTCTGCACTTCTGGTTAAGGTATTCTTACAGAAAATCTCACAGAATCAGACATGTACCAGTGTGTGTTCTGTGCATGTCAATTTAATCCTGGTTTCAAGTGCAAGGAAAATGGCTTGCATCCTGAAGCCCATTAGGGAACATTGCCTATACTATTGGGGTTAGAATTGCTGCTGTTTGCATATCACTGCTAAGCTAGGATAGGTGAAATCCATTACCTAAGAAGATTCTCTGCTTGAATGAGCCACTCTTGTAAAACTATAAAAGCAATGCTTCACTGAATAGCCAGGTATAATAGGATGGAGGCCCACTAGCCTTCCATGGATTTACTAATAGAAAAAGAAGCAATTAGAAATCAAGGAAGTGCTAAGATGCCTAGTGAGATATTGGAGGGTGTTTGGGGACCTCATTCTGGGAGAAAATGAATGAAAATATAGTGTTGATCTTGTGCTAGAACTTTAATGAGAAATCTCAGACTAAGCCAATGGTATTCCTCCAAACCATTTGTGGATAGTAAAACTCAGCCTACTGTTTCTGAAACAAGTTGTTTCAAAGCTACAAGATAAGGAGAGCTGAAGGTCAGGTCTCCATATGTATTATCCTTTGGAAGATAAACTGCCTCTAACAGGGTCAATCAGGTTTGCTGCCTGGCTTTGATCTGTTTATGCCCAGCTGCCTTGAACCTTATTAATGTCCTGAGGATGAACAAGTAACCTGGGTTATGTTTTTGGATAACTAATATTGTAGTTTATATAGTTACTTTAAGAGTAGGTCATCTCTGATGTCCTGTGGTTGCCTTTGAAGGGTTAAAGGAATTAACAAAATAGAGGGGATGAGGGAGAAGGTAGCCTAAAAGGGATGAGAAAGTGCATGAGTTTAGAATCAGACAAACCCATAGCAAACCATGCCTCTACATGCCTCTAACCATGTAACTTTAGGTAAGATTTTTACCCTTGTCTAACATAAGTTTCCCCATCTATAGGAAAAGGAACTAGTAGAACCTGTCTCATAGGACCTCATGGAAAGAAAAGAAAATAATGCATCCTAAGTGCCTAATAGTGCCTGGGTGCTTAGCAAGTACACAATAAGTGGTAGCTATCGTTGTTGCTGGGGAGAAACACAATCTATATTTCCGTTGCTGTATTAGATGCACTGCATACATTTTTTAACAAAAATAATTGTATCAAAACTAAGTTATTTTGTAAGTCGGTATTATTATCCCTATTTTAAGCTTGAGAGAGTCAGAGGATCTAAGTGAATTGCTCCAAGTCCCATGGCTGGTGAGGGATGGAGCAGGAATTAATACAGGCCTGACTGACTCCAAAGTCTAAGCACTTGGCACTGCAAATGCTTCCTTCTGTGTCCTGGAGAGGTGCTCACACATATGCTCAGCTCCACTGGGCATTTAGCTGGCATGAAACATTGTTGAAGGATGTTCTTGTTGGAGTTGCCACAGCAGTGACAAGTATCCATCAGTGAGTGCTTGTGTATGCTGCTGCCCTTCTTGCATGTTTCCCGGGGTGGGGTGTGGGGTGTGGGGAGGGAAATTTTCACACTGTCAGGGGAAGTTTACACAGACCCAAATTTCTCAACACATCATCTGTGGCTTACAGTGGGCTATAAGAATTTTCTTGATGGTCAGAAAACTGATCCAGAAATGCAAGTCCTTTTTTCAGTTCTTATGATACATCAGTTTTTATGATGTGAGTTTTATAAATGACTGAGCCACTGAGGCCTTTAACTTAAGGGTTGCTAAAAATTGGTATGTGTAAACTGAGGTTAACACATTACCAGAATTTGCCAACAATTTGGGCTTTAACACCTGGCAAAGCTATAGAGGGCATATACATAGAAGAGGTGGTTAGAAACTCCACCATTTCAAGAAAGAGCTTTATCAGTATTGTTTAAATTTGTTATCAATAAACACCTAGGCAGTTCTTACTATGTAACAGGCATTTTATCAGCATTTGGAAATGTTAACTTGTTTTCAGTCTTCATAACATTCCTAGTTCAGTATTTCCAAATTGGAAAATTGAGGCACAGAAAAGTTATGAAGTCACCCAAAGTCACACAGCTAGGGAGTGACAAGCTAAGATTTGAAGACAGGTGGTGTGGCTTTGGAGTCCACACTCTTAGCCACTGAATTTTTTCTTATTTTGTCACTGAAAGTTTCTTTTGGTGTGAATTGTTTGGGTGTTGTTACACATGAACACACAGCTGGGCTCAAAGTTTCTAATTACTAATATTTAACAACACAAAAACACAACTACAACAATTGAGCATTTACTTTGTGCTAATCACAGTTCTAAGCATATATTTATTCATTACCCTTTTACTCTCCTCTCTATTTTACAGATTAGGAGATTGAGGAATAGAGAGGCTAAGTAACTTGCCCCAAATCACTTTCACAGAGCTAGTAAGTCATGAAAGTGGGGGTTCAAACCCAGGTAGTCTAACTCTAGACCTAATGCTCTTCATCGTATTCTATTGCAGTTCAACAATGGGTCATCTGCAACTGGTGAGCTCATTCTCCATCAGAAAGTAAGGACAAGTAGGCTACTTGAACTAGGAAGGATTTTGAACTCCTTACTATAGGCCACTTTCAATGGTGGCAAGAGAGGTTAGAGTCAGCATTCACAAAGGCAGCGAACCACAGAGAAAAATATAGCATTTTGGAGCAGGCATAGCTCTGGTGTTAGCAAAGAAGCAAGGGAAGAGCAGACATAATGCCAGAATAGAATGTATCTCCCAAAATAGAGATACAAGAAGTGACAGCTCAGTACTGGGCTCCAGGGCCAGAGCCCTTCCCATATGGCCACAGATAAGTAGTGTACCTTCCCTCCACCTGGTTTCCTCATCAGCAAAATATGGATGACGACAATCCCCACTCCACAGAGTTTTGTGAAGAGTGAAAAAATAATAAATGTGATGTTCCTGGCATCATTTTGGAAGCTTATGTTATTCAATGATAGTGAAATGTCTCCAATCATCTGATTTACATCATTTTTTAAATAATAAAGTTCAAACCTCTGATTCAAACACATGATAGCTATGGCCCTACCTTGTCGGGCCTTATTTGATTTTTTCCCCTTTCCATTATACTTGGTTTCTTAAAAAAGAATAATATTGACAGTACTCTGATAAATCACATAACCTTTAGTCCTGAAAAAGTAACTGATTATTTTATAAGCTACGGTGATATACCAACAGCTCTATTGGCAGCATCTTATTTAATTGCATTTGGGACTGCAATGTATTGTCTCTGGGTCACAGCTCCATTTTTATGCAATTTGGTGGGTGGCTATGGATTTTGGGTTTGTTTCAGGAGCCATTACTTTGCCAATCCAATCTGCATAATTCCATTTGCTTGTCTTTAGAAGGAGAGACCTTGCCAGATCTATTGACTCTTACAGGAAGATTTGAGGGGCATGAGATTTTTTGTTGTTGTTTCCTTCACACCAACAAAAAGGAACAGACCTGGAAAAGCCAGGTCATTCCATTGCTACATGTAAGTGCACAGAGAAAGAACATATCTCTTCCACAATAACAAACAGTTAAAGAGCATTGCACTGGATGGCACTCCATAGAATCCTGGGAAAAAAAAAAAAAAAGCTGTTTCCCATTCAAGTCTTGAAAAAATGTATAGAAATTAGATTTTCCCCAAGATCCTCATTCTTCCTCATCAGGCATCCCTCTGGGACAGTGATTTTAGTTTGCATTGGCATCACTTAGGGAATTTGATAAAGATACAAATTCCTGAGACCTGCCTCCAGAGATTCAGATCCCCTAAGTATTGGATCAAGCCCAAGTAACCTATGGATTTAGAAGGTTTGACAATCTTCCTTCCCTTTTCTATTGTCCCCTCAGATTCTCATATGAATGGGTCCCTGTACTACATTTCAAGAAGTTCTCTTGACAGCTACATACATGGTTGTCATACTATTTTTTTTGTTTGTTTTAAAGGTGAGTTTTAAGGGGTGCTTAGACAGTCTCATAGAAATAATGTATTTGAAATTGATAAGAAAAAGTCACAGGAATGGTATTTTTGTCTGGTAGCAAGGAGAAAAAAGAGCAGAGGTTTTAGAGTTAGGCAAACTATAATTCAGTCCACACTCAGTCACTTACTTATTAGATGGATGACCTGGGAAATTACTTAATCTCCATGAGCTTCAGTGCTTTATCTATAAAATGGGAATAATAAACCCTGAAAGTTTACTCTGAATGTTAAGTGAGACGTTTTAGCTGGATACAGAAAAGATGTAAACAAGCGCACCTGCCTTGTGTCTGGATAAGAGAGTTCATAATATGTACTGAAGTGTCCCTTTTTAAAAATAATGCTGATGCTTTCTTTTTTAACAAAAAGAACAAATATCAGTCATTTTCTGCTGTGTTGAAATGGGGCCTTCCTGGAGCCCCTAACTTTTTTTAAAAACCTCGTGCAGATGGCTTCCTGGAAAAATAATGAAGGCTGAGCAGATTCCACTGAAGGCCCACAGGTGGTGTGACCCAGACGCAGTCTAATTCAGTGATGACTGATTGCTTTGAAATAGCTCCTGAGAAGCTCTGACCTCCAAAGATGCAAAAAGCCTACTGATTAGAGGCTGCGGGAATGAGCTTGTTGTCATGGTCCACGTGGCCAAGGTGGCCCTCAAACCCGAATGAAAGTGTAGAAATCAGTGTCAAACAGGCCTACAAAGATGCTGTGGTCCCAGCATTCTTTTCTTCATGGTAGGGACCATGTTCATGTGAAGCCAGCAATATCTCTTCCTTTGGGCTGAGCTCAGCAGGTTCAGAGGGTTGGTTGACAAACTTTCCACATCCAGTCCCTCAGTCATAATATGACCCATTAGCTCTTCTAAAGGCAACACTAGGCTGCCAAGTCACTCCATAAGTTCAGTTTAATGCTAGCTAGGTTTTCCATAAGGCAGACTGAGCATAAAAAAACTAATAACTGTTATTTCAACAAGGCATTAAAGTAATTGCCACGGTTAAAATTAAAACATTATTAGTCATGTACCTCCTTACTGTTCTGTTTTATGTTGTTTTTATATTAAATCACACGGCCGGGATAGATTGGGGAGCTACATGTTTTTCAGGACTTGAGCCCTCTGTAGGTCTTAAATGTCCTGGGTCTTGGCTGCTAAAGGCAGAGTTAAGCAGGTGACTACTCCCTTGATTGACTTGGAGGGGTACTCACATCAACCCTCCTGCACCCAAAGCTGTGCCCCAAAATATTTCCTCCTGCCTAAGGTGTTGGAGGTTTCTGTGAAAATGAAAATGTTATCTTAAATCATTGAGTCACTATTGCAGATGAATACCAAATATACATGCTCAGTGTTGCAAAGAGTATGGCCCTGAGAAGATAAGGAGTAGGTCACAAGTGCTATTATGACAGGGGCACGCTTTCATTTTAAATGTTCAGAGAGCTAAAATGAATCTAAATATAAGAGGGCAGCCCTTCAAGTGGGAGTGGGTCACAGAGCAGTACACTGAGCAGTTTGGAGAGTATATGAGTGCCCTGGGGTAGGTAGAAGGATTAAAAAAGAGGAATGACGCATTGTGTCAATTCTACCAGAAATGTGTTGTTTTCATAACCACTGAGAGACAGTGCCATGCTTTCTAGTCAGAAGGAACAGAACCTGGGCCTTTCCTTGCCTCAACTTCAAATCCTGCTCTCAGATGCAGATTTCTCTATCTACAAGTAAGTAGAATCTTACAGCTCCCATTCTAGACATGAGAATAAAAGAAGATTGCATCATCAAAGATCAGTTTGTGTTCACTCAAAGTGGGCTTATTTCTATTTCTAATTGCCATTTTACCTTGGTTTCCTTGTATTATTTCATTCTGAAAGTCTTTTCTCCCTGAGTCATAAACTCTTTGAGAGAAGGAACCCTGCTTTCTTTTAGCATCTCCCTCAGTGCAAAAGACTTGAGCAAATGCCAGGTGACTGATTGATTACCTGATCCTTTTCCTTCAACACATGTCCATTTGGCTTCAGTTCCTATGGCTGACTCAGTGCTCCTGTACCAGCCATGAGAAGTATGAGGGCTTGGGTCCCAAAAGCAAGCTTTGTTGGGCTATTCAGGCAAGCAGAGTGTAGAGGAGCAGGCTAGGGGAGAAATGCTGTATCTGCCAAACATTTCCTTGAAGATATAGATTATTGAACAATGCCAAAGATTCCAATGATGCCGCTCTTATTGCCATCCAGAAGTCAAGTGAAACTGATGACTTGCAAATATACTGTTGCTTTTTGCCTCTTTTTTTTTTTTTTTTTTTTTTTTTTTTTTTTTTTTTTTTTTTTTTTTTTTTTTTTTTTTTTTTGCTGGTGTGATTCTGGTAAGACTCCTTTTACAGTAGTACCATAATACTTTATCAGGGATATATCCATAGGATTGCAATTCATTTATTCACTTGTTTATTTAGTATCTTTACTAAACAACTGCTATGTGCCAGGCACTTTGCTAGAGATTGGAATGTGACGTTAGAGCACAAAGAACACAAGTTTGCTGTTAATCATCTACCAGAAAATTACTCCTTCTCTTCCCCAACCAATCCTCATAAAAGAAGCCAGAACAGGGACTACCATACACTCATTGCCCACTATTGTTAGATATTTGCATATGTTTTCTAATTTAATCCACACAATAAACCTTCATAAAACTAAAGCGTGGAGAAGTTCAGAAACTTCTCCAAAGTCTCATACCTACCAAGTGTCAGAGCCAAGATTTGAACCCAGGCCATTTCTCCACATTACTGGCTGTGTTGGCTTTTCAACATCTTCACCAACACCATGGGTTCCTTCTCAGCAGTATATTGATTCTTATTCCTGTTGATGGGGTCCTATCTGATCACTGTATTCCAAGAGAGTAAAGTGAGGTTTATAGTAGATCCTGTGTAATGTCATGATTCTATGCAGGCATGCCTCAGAATTGCAACAAATGGCCTAGCAGCTTAATGTCAGAACACACACTTCCAGACATATGGAGCCCTCCTTCAACATGACAGACTATGAGTAGTGGTTATCCATACCTACAAGATGGTGACAATCCTACTTATTGAAGCTCACACAGCAAATTGCAGACTGCTCTGTAGAGCTATGCTTCACCACATTCTGAACGTGGTCTGGGGACAAACTCATCAAAGGCTGTGCCAGCAAAGTCCAGAACCTTCCTTTGAACTCCCTTTTATTAACTTTGTCACCAAGTCATGACAGATAAACAGCATCCAACTGGGGTTGCTTTGAGCCACAAAATAGAAAGCATAAATCTATTCTCTGCCCTTTCCTCCCCTTTTTGCTCTTTTCCCTCACACCATGCATCTATGAATCACCAACCCCACCAGTTCCATAACCTAACATGCACTTGAATATGCCTTTATTTTTCATCCCTATCTCCATTGGTTCAAACTCTCATCCTATGTCACAGGATTATTGCAGCTGCTTCATATCATGTCTTAATCACCATTATATCTGTTCCATACAGTGATCCTCCCAGAGTAATCTATAATAAACCCAAATCTATAACTCAGCTCTATATTCAAAATTTCTCACTAATTCCCCACCAACAACAGAAAAGGCATATCTTTAAAAGCTGCCCTTGCAGAGCCCTTAATGATCTGGCTTGCTTTTACTTTTCAGATTTCTCTTTTGACAATCCCAGTATGAACAGCATAACACTTGTGTAAATATACAGAATACTCTTATCTCTGTGTTTTTGTATGTGCTTTTGTCCTGCCTCAAAAGCTTTTTCTTATTTTGGTGAATTGCTGCTTATCCCTCAAAACCCAACTGAAATATGGGAAACCTTTTCCTAACCTTCCCAGATAGACTTAGTTGTTACTTCTTTGTGCTTTGAAGTACTTTTTCACACTTTTATTACCACACTTGAATCAAATTAAAATTTATTGGTTAATGGTTAATTAGACTACAAACTATTCAAAGTACCAGCAGATTTCATCACTCCTCTCTAGTTTGGGAGTGTCAGTACCTGACACAATGTTCCGTAAGCATAAGTTTTTTTGCCTTCTTCTTACCAAAATCCAATTTGCTCATTTATAAAATTAGGAGGCTGGGTGAAATTAGTTTTCAAAATTCTTCTATACAAACAATTTTTATTCAATTAAACCTTACATCTGCATGGCTTCTTCAAGTCTTTGCTCAAATATCAGAGGCTGTCTCTAACCACCCTCTTTAAAACCACACCCCACCCCGCCCCGCCCTTCCCCTCTTTGTCTTCATAATACTTTTCTCTCTGTAATGTACTCCAGAACTTACTTAGGTGTTCTAGAAGAAACCCCCGTGAGGGCAGGACATTTGCTTACATTGTTTACGGCTGCATTTCTGGGACAAAATGATGTCTGCCATATAGTTGGCTCACAATAAATATCTGTTGACTGAATAAACTCAATATTAGAGCTGAAGGGTTCAAAGGGATTATCTCTTCAACTGGATACATGT
The DNA here is from genome assembly GCF_001698545.2 of Rhinopithecus bieti. Classification (NCBI taxonomy): domain Eukaryota; kingdom Metazoa; phylum Chordata; class Mammalia; order Primates; family Cercopithecidae; genus Rhinopithecus; species Rhinopithecus bieti. Next base: position 9,517,408 of record NW_016807677.1, read on the forward strand.
ATCAGTCAATGACACCTAGTCAGTGGTCAAGCAAGGATTAGCTAATTTGTTATCAGAATGTGGTCAAACAGCAAGGACTGCAGGCTGATTGACAACTGTCAGTCATAGGACAGTTTCCCTGGGACAAAGAAATGAAACTACCTAAAAGTTTAAGAACAGAAGTAACCAAGGTAGACCCTGAAAATAATCCTGCCACACAGCATGGCCAGTTTCCACTTGTAGAGCACAATCTTTAATGCATCTCCCACCAGGAAAACTTGTGATGGTGGGTGTGGGAAGGATGCCCCAGGGAAGCTTTTGCCACAAGGCAAAGGTAGAGAAGTGAGCCTTTCTCTGCCTCTCCTTTCTTTGTTCTTTACTCCCCTTTGGAACTGAGTGACCTGTACTCCCTCCTCTCCTTTCCATCAGGGGATCCCTACAAAAGGCCGATCCATATGAAGGCGCAAAGACTGCTGGCAGTTATGATCTTTCTCAAGGGTGCTTGCCAGGAGATACAACATTAATCACAGGAACTAAGCTTTTAACTTAGTTCATACGGAATTAAGGGTTCATACTTTGGCAAGCAAAGGGGGAACTGTATTTCTGTCGTCATTGAATTCCTACCATGCAATTTGAAATAATCACCTACGTATATTCAAGTGTAACTAACAAAATATTTCTGACATGCCTTCCCATGTAGGCTCATTTATCTCTTCCACATTCTAGTTTCCATTTTAAGACAGCCGTGAAGCTACAGTCAATGTATAGAATGTGGTGTGTAGAAAGCAAAAAGCCCCAAATGTACACTTTCCTGTCTGATTATACCTTTGTACTAAAGGAAGTCCTTAAGGGACCACATAGAAAAGTCTATCCTTTCCAGTCCTGGGTAATCTGGGGAGGGGAGAGAGAGGAGTCTGATACTGACTGAGGAAGATGAATTGTAAGACTCTTGCTCCCCAAGCCCCTTGATTCAGAGAAAAGTTGCAATAGAGAGGGATCCAATAATAAGCATTCTGATAGGATCAGGAAGCCAGAGAACTTTGAGGGTAGTAAGGGCTTTAGCAAGTATCCATGTCTTTACTAGTGGGAAACCTTAATAGAGAGAGCTACTGTACTTTCCTGTTTCCAACAAGAAGGCAGTGGCAATGGGATGTTGGTCATGGCAGTAGGCTACTAGAAGCCTTCTTGTTTTCTATCATCTGAATAGAACCCAGAAATTCCCATTTGTCCCAGTTAAAGGAGCCCAGGGATGCTTAGAATACAGTAAAACAGCAAAATTCTTCAGTTGGAACAAAAAGCCACGGTAGACTCAAAGTTTGAGACTCTGGAAAATTGTCCAGGATCCTGGGCTCCAACTAAGAGTACAAGATAGGACTTGCTGTAGCATAGCAGCCACCAGTTTGGGAAGCAAACCAGACTGGCCACTCTCCAGTTGAACCAGCAAGGATTCCTTTAACTCTGCATAGATCTGAGGAGCCTTTTTCCTCTGCCACCATGAGATAACATAAATTATACCCAGACACAGCCTTGGAAAGGAAGTGGCACAGGAAAGAGAGAAAATTTGATAATGTGGTGACTTTCTTAAGAGAACTACCAAGCAAATAGGTCCCTGTGAGGAAGATAAGATTAATTATAGGAAAATAAAGTAGCCACACTTGTTTTGCACATCTGTATGTGAAGAGTGAGTATTTTGTCATCTCAATGCATTTTGCCACCTAAATACACTGAGGTTAGTAGCGGCTTTCCTAAATTTTTGAGATTCCATGTGCCAAAAATTTTGTACCACAAAGTGGCTATAAACCTCTAGGCTAAAATTTAAAATCCTGAGTTAAGGTCATGATCCAAGAAGAGAGAGGATTTGCAAACACAGATAGATGATATTCAGCATAAGTTGGAAAAGTGGGGTTAAGAAAGGTTATCACAAGAGCTTCTTCTTGTTTTGTAAAGTTTTAAAAAGTAGAGCCACTTTTTGAGAGAGGGAAACCCAATATTAACAGCATCAATTCAAGCCTGGAACATATCCGGAGATGATATTCTGGAAAGAGTGATTGGATTTCAACAACTAATCAGAAAGAGAATACACAGCTAATATTGCATAAATTAATCCACCCAGGGAGATTGAAGGAGTTGGGGAATGGAACCATGCTTGTCTTGTAAGAGCTAGCTGAATTACTATTCATCCCTCTCTTGAGCCAAACAGCTGTAGTTAGAGCACATATACCTACTGGGGATACAGAGGACAATGGCTAGGGATAGGGTTGTACCAATCTTTACTTGCTGCTGCCTTTACATCGAGTAGCTACTCATCTCCACTCCAGTATTCAAGATCCACTCGAAGTTTATCCAAGCTTAAGAGAAGTATTTCCTACACACAATCTGCAGCTCCTAAAGGGTAAGGGATAGGGTGAAATAATGGTCAGTATTTGGAAGAGTTTGTGCCTTCTTAGGGACATAGAGTGATATAAGGTTTAGTACTCAGGTTTTCTAGCCAATTTAGAGGAACTGAGTAGAAGTTAATATGAAAATACAATCAAGATAATCAAGCTCCCACCTTCATGGAAAAGGGGAGGGCAGGAGCTTAATCATGAGTACATGCCCCTTGTAGGAATATGGAAATTGACTATGGTGTGTGGGCATGTTTCAAATAGGTCCCACTTTAGGATCCCTTCTTAATAAGCTTACCTTCTGTCTCTTACACCCTGTCCAACTGCCGTTAAGAGTTAATCATGATACTGACATCAGGAAGAAGATGATTAAGTCCATTGCAGAAGCAGGAAACTAACCATAGTAGTAGGAGTCTTGGGTAGAGAAAAGTAGGCATTAAGGGAAATATTTGCTTCTTGCAGTTTGGGGCAATTTTGAGAAAAGTAAGTCTTGGGTAGAGAAAAGTAGGCATTAAGGGAAATATTTGCTTCTTGCAGTTTGGGGCAATTTTGAGAAAAGTAAGAGAAAAGTGAGGCAGGTGGCCATTAAAGCTTTCATGCTCCTCTTCACACGTATTTAGGAGCCAAAAGGAGTGGTGTTGGCTTGAAAACATCTAAATAGCTTTGGAGAAGCTCAAGGATTGGAGATACATGGTAAACTCCCTTTCCTTAAATATATTAGTTTGGGTCTCAAGACCTCAGAAGAAACCCTCATGGCATCATCTAACATGAAGCAAGATTAGTAGAATTGAGGTGGAGGAGGAGGTGGATGGATAGATGAATAATCCCAAGATAGACCCAGGCTTTTCACCAATAGGTTCATGGCATGCAGGGCACCCAAAGTTCCTGAATCTCCAAGAAGGGACAATGTGTGAGAGCACTGGTGGACCTATAGATGGCCAGGGTCAGGATGTATGTGTTTGAAATGGAAGACAAAGGTCCACGGTGTAAAATTGTTGTGGTAAATGTCAACACAAAAGCCAGTAGAACAACAGCACTTCAAACTAGGGAGCAGATCCTTTCAGCAGGGTTCAGCTAGGATCCATCAGAGGGGTTGGAGGCTACCTTTCCCCTAATTGGCACAAAATCATGTCAGCCACATCCCTTGCTGATACACCTGATATCTTATATTAGAGAAGTGGAGGCAGAGAAAGAAGAAATTTGAGAATTTAAGCATATGACCTCAAGATCCTGAGCATCTGTGTAAAGGAGCTGCTACATTATTATACTGGACTGTTTACTGGGTTGTCCTAAATTTTATACACATCCCATTTCTAAGATGTAGTTGGTTTGTGAGGAAGAGCAGATAAGTTATAAAAATTTTTTGAAAACAATATAATTTCTTTGAGCATCTGAGTATAATAGAATAAGTAATTATGTTATCCTGGTATATTATACATTAAATTGGTAAGGAAATACTGTCCAAAAAGCCAATTAACAAGAAAACTCTTTTATTGATAGAAAAGCAAAACAAATTTTCCATGAATTCTAATCTTTTTTCTTCTATCTACTGGATATACTCAAGTTCAAAAGTCAGTTTTTCTGTTGTTGTCATCATTGTTACTGTTGTTGTTAATCTCTCTATAGAAACAACCCCTTGTAATCACAACTGTAAGGGAAATATCCCTACCTCAAATGGGTAGGACCTCCTTGAGAAGTCATTGTCTCCAAGTAAAGTTAATTAAATTCTTATTGTCGGCTAAGCATTCATACATGGCACCAATTGTATTATTAGGTTGGTGACATTAATAAGTATTGATGTCAAGCCACATTAGCTGTTTCTCAAATGTTACCAAATAAATAGCAAACCAAATCAGAATCAGATTTACATTCATTCCAATGATTAAACACTCTCTTATAGATTGGGCAATTTATTCTAATATGAACTGAAACATCTGTGAGTCACAATCACAAGTTCCAATAAAAAATGGCCCAAATAAGTAGGCCTTTCAGATTCAAATTCAAAGTTCAGATTCACATGGGAATGGGACTAAGGAACCTGATCAGATTATATTAAAATTTCTGGTTCTAATTTAACCTGTAACTTCCACATAATATCAGCTAGCAACTGTTCAACTTTCACCTACAGAAAAGCATTAAAGCATATGTCTACATGATAAAAAAATAAAATTTAACCATTGTCTAGTTAATACAATTGATGCAGATAGAAATGGTGGAAAAGTCAGATGTCAAGTTTCTTAAAGCTAATTTTACCCATATTATCCAAAAATGATTTATCAAACTAAACAGATAATAGTCATATTTTCACTTTACCTTTAGCTATGCAGATATAAATTGTATCTCTACACAACATATAGGTTGAAAATGAAAAACATCAAACCACAATCCAGGTTCCAGGTTTGTGGTTTAGATGGCCCTAAACCTCTTCTGGATATTTTTGCTTTCCATCTAGATATTTAGACCACATTGATATGGGTCATAACTTTATCATCATTGCTACATTTGAGTCACTAACCTAGGAAAGGAAGCTTATCTAATTACCAGTTTTCCAAGCTAACCAGGACTCTCCCCTTTCATTATTAAAGAGAAAGTCATTCTGATTTGACCCCAGAGAAATAAGTGCATGCACATACCTGACTTTTCAGTATCCTCTTTGGATAAGAGGATGGAACAACTATTTTGGTTTCCATCTCATTCTTGTAATGACAGAAAAGAGAATACAAAAAGTCAATTGTAAATTTATACAAAATGTATGCATATATAAATACATATCTACGGGTGTATATAAAGTCTAAAGATTATATCCATCTACATCTTTAAGATTCAGAGTCTTGTACAGTTGACATAATAGTATTCTCTCTCCAAATTTTCTCATTTTTAAAAACAATAAGAATCAAGCATGCCACCTTATTAATACTGAATAGCAAGTGCAGAAGTTAAGCTGTAGCTATAGGGGTTTGAAGCAATTAGTTTGACGGGACATCAGTGAATAAAATCCTTGAAACAAATTTAGCTATTTCCAGATTGCCTTTTGTTTCATAAAAATGAAAACCTAAATGCCCTGTTGGTAGCATCCCAAACTCCTGAGACTGCCAATTGAGCTCTATAAGAAGCAGTGCTTTAAACAAGGTCTGTATAAATTGCTTGGATGTGTGCTTATTGAAATAATTTGGTGTGGGAACTGGCTTACTAGAATTTCATGTAATTCTCTATCTCATAAAAAAATCACAAGTGATACCACTGGAAGCTTAGGTTCTGAGTATATTAAGCTCAGTATGAAATCTGACTCACAAACTGCATCATCTTTACACAGAGCACTATTAAAAATATTAAACTACAGTCAATCAATGGAGAAAGGCATACACATTTAAAGGTGCGCAATAAAAGTGTATTACAGATGTGTGCCCATGTTGAGAGGTATTGAGATCATTTGTTTTACAATATACATAATGCTTTTATTTTTCTTGCTCCTTGCATTCCTTTGGGGAAAAATGATGTAGGACAATTTCATAATTACCCCACAGAGTGTACAGGCTGCTCCTTGGAAGGGGATTGTTATTGCATGCCTTGAATATACTATGATTCATAAGGCAAGAACATATGCGTAGCTTCAGCACCAAGAAAATGGAATCGTTATCCAGCACTGCTCACAACAGAACATCTTATTGCTTTAATAAAATGGGAAATTATTCACTGTAGAAAGTGCACCAAATAAGGGGAAGAAAATAATATCCTTGCACTTATTGGAGCTCATTGGAAATGACGAAGCTCCCTTCTGGGTCCCTGGTTCTATTCAAATTTCAACTCCAAAAATCGTTCTGTAATAAAGTATTAAAGAGCTACCACTGGATGAGGGTAAGCTACAAAAATTAATGGACTTTCTTCTTCACAGTGCCTTAGTCATTCTGATGTACAATGTAGAACTCTGATGCACTAAAGGATTCCCTAGTGGCCTGAGGGAGTTAATGCACTCTTTTACCTATTACTAGGAAGTGACTAAGGCACTGGAGAAAAACTTGTTCGTTGTTTAATATATTGTACCCAAAGAGTATACCTGGTCTTCCTAATATTACAAGATGGCATGCTTCAGTGATGATCTTCTGTGCTTCAGGAAAGGTGATTATCTTATGGGTGATTAAAATTAAGTTTATTAAATTATTTTTATAAAAGATGCAGACTGAGCTTGGACAATTTAATAGATGACCAGAAATATTAGAGGTAATATTTCCTCTGGATAAGAGCACATATGTATGGACCAAGCAGACAATTTAGAACAACTAGTTGCTTGGGAGAGGGATGCTCATAGGGGCACTGTTGCCTTACACCCTGCAGGATAGTAAGGACTCTTTTGGTAGAGCTTTTTGCAGATCATTTTCATTCATACATTTTCCAAAAATTTGAATAGCTGTCAAAGGCTTGATTTCCAAGAAATGCCACTGCATATAACTAATATTGTAATATGCTTCTGGCTTCTTCTATCATTCAACCAAAGGAAACAAGGTGGTAAATAACTATAGACTAATTCCATTTCTAACATAGATGGCCTTGTCTGGCATTAGAAAATAATAAAATATTTATCTTATTTTTGCAGTGTTTTTGTATGTTCAGTGAAGTTAGGACAGACTGAGAAAGATAGCCTTTCCTTTGCTGCAGGCAAAGATTTGTAACTAAACAAACAAGCTGCAAACTTTTTATCCTATAAGTAATTACTGGATATAACTTTTCTTGAAATTCGCATGTCCTGTCATCCAAATTGCCCGACATCCCCACCAGTCTCATCCCCAACCACATACAGTACAAGCAAGCACAAACACCACTGCCTCCAGGTGGTAACTGCATGCAGGGAGAACTACAGGCACTGTTTAAATATTAACCATGTTTTTAATAGATGGCATTCTTGCACATCCATTATTTGTTTGTTTCTGTGGTTGTGTTTTTTCTGTTATTTGCAAAAAAAAAAATAAAAGCATGTGTGTCATCTTTTTATAACAGTCCACTACAGAATAAGGTACAAAAGAACACTTCTGGAAACAGCAGAAGCCAGGTCTGCACCACTGAATTTCTCATCCAGTGGTAACCATTATATCAACAGCTGGAAATTAAGAACAATAATATACAGTTTGGAGGACATAGTACAGAACTATAGTTTTTTTCTGTATTTGGTACCAATATAATAAATATATAACAAAGGTGCACTTGTTCTAAAAATAAAACAGAAACATTCTAGTTGGTTAGATACTGCACTTTCAGTACTGCACATCACCTAATACTTTTTTTTTTTTTACAAAAAAGGTAACTTATGCAATGTTTAATAATAAGAAAACCAATAGTACACGCTAACTCGATTGTAGAAAAAGAAGAAAGAACCCAACCAAAAGCCAGAATAGTCACTTTCCAAAACAGCCCCTCCTCCGCCTTCACAACTAGAGGAAGTAATCAGAACGGTGAGGCGACTTCAGCACCAGACCTGGCTGGACAGCTCCCAGATCCTCTGTAAATCCTGAAAATGTCACAGGTCAAAGGTGTATGGGTGGGGGCGGGGCAGGGAGTGAAAGCGTTAGCTTTTTAAAAAAACTCATTTAAAGATTTTAACGTACTTATGCTCGGCCAGCGAGGGTCATTTTAAAAAGTAAATTAAAGGTTCTGTCCTGGAAAAGGTAATAGGTAATAGTTAACCAAAGGGTGAGAAATGGGCTGACTGGCGAGGGGTACCTGTCATAAACACTTTCTGGGGACTATTTTCTATGCCCTCTTGCAGTCCTGGTGCTTAATGTAGACATTTTCTTTATAATATACTATTGCCTGAGCCCGGCTGAGGGTGGGAATGGGGAGGAGAGGGAAGCTAAAGAAAAAGTGAAAGCTTAGGGGTCAGAGGGGAAGGAAGGAAACTAAACCTTAACTTGACAGCTATGTACATTACCGGGCCCCCTCCCCTCCCTTTGCTCCGGGAATCAATGCCTTTTATATATTTGGTAGCTTGTGCGGTTTCTCCTCCTAATTGAGGGGAGCGCGGGTTGGAGTGGGAAGATGCATCCTTCATTGACAATGAGAAATTATGTGATTTGTCATGCGCTTGGATTGTGTTATTAGTATTATAATAATTACTATAAATATTAATAAAGTATTATTATCAGCGTTATTTCTTCTTCCGAGACTTTCCTCGCCCAATATTTACAAATACCGCACAGTGCCTCGGCGGAGGAGAAACAAGAGTAAGGGGAGGGCAGGTAAGGAAACCAGGAAGAGGAAAGAGGGGCCAGAGGAAAAGGAAGGAAGGAGGAAAAAAGCAAGGATGGCAAAGATGATGGAAACAAGGACGGGGAACGAGAGGGGCTAGACGATCAGGACAGTACCACCGTTTGCAAAAGGCCCTCGCCAGCTGTGTCCAAACAGGAGGAAGCTGTGTGTGCTCCTTGGGGACTGGAGGCTGGCGGTGGAGGCGGAGGAGCACAGGGACCCTGGCACGCGAGGCCAGGGGACGAAGAGGAGGACGACGAGGCGTTGGAAGGGGCGCAGAAGGGAGAGTCCCGGGGCTGCCTCTCCAGCCGGGTTTCCTTTGTGTGGGTTGGGGCCTGCCTGCCAGGTCGGGGCAGCCCCCCGCCACCGCGGCTGCCGCTGCAGTGATCCCGCTCATATTCCTCCTGAGCCCTCTGCATCTTTCGCTTCTTCATCCTACGCTTGTGGATGTGGAAAGTGGAGAGGGACAGCACGATGAGGCAGAAGATGAGGGTAACCAGGACAATCAGCACCAGCGTGGAGGAGAAGGACTGGAAAAGCTGCTGTCCCACCTGCGTGATGCAGGTGCCGCCGCCACCTGCGCCTGGGCCGCGGGCACCCGTGTTGCCGCTGCCGCTGGCGTTGGGGGAAGCAAAGGTCCGGTTGAGGAGACACGGCGGCAATGCCAGCCTCAGCTCCTTCGGCGCCCTGGCACTCATTGGCGCGGGGCTGGGAGGGGCCGGGCCCACTAGGCTTCCCCTCTTGGGCACACTGTTCCGACCAGCCAAGAAGAGGACGGAGCCCACGTCACCCAAAACTGCTCCCTGTAGCGGGAGGGGGTGTGCGAGCAAGCCAAGGACTAAGGGAGCAACTGCTGGCAAGCAAGGCGACCAAGGAGTGAGCGGCGCCCGAGAGATCCTCGCCGATCCCACCTGGAACGCGTCTCCACGCGCGCACCTTTCCTTCGCGGAGGCACCAGGCTGCAAAGACACAAAGCTTAGTTAGAATCTCGACCGCTGCCCAGGGGAGTGCGGTCGGGAAGAATCAACCACTACCGCAAAGCGGCCCTCTGGGCACGCTGCCTGAGCTGGGCGCTGCCCGTATTTTCGGTCAGCGGACCCCATCCTGCCCGCCCGTGGCCGTGCACCAGAGCCACCAGCAGCCTGCTCACCCCACTCAACAGGATGGGGTCTACACCGGCACCGCGGAGGTGCAGATTACTCAGCAGATAAGGCAGCCTCCCTTCCGCCCTTCACAACTTTATAATTGCAACAGACAAGCATCCGCTTCGGATTGAAGTCCCTACTTCCCAGAGCGCCGGCTCTCCTCTTTTCTGCGTCCTCTCGGTAGATGTCTTCGCCTGGATCCCTCCCCTCCCAGCACCCACTCCGGACCACCGCGCGGGCTCCGGGTACACAGTCCTTCCTTTCCCTCTCCCTCCAGACTTGCCCTCCCTGGACGGCGTCAGACCCTTGGGTCCCATTCCCAGGGGGATACCCCTGGCACCACATCCCACTCTGCCTCTGTCCGCGACCGCGGCTGACGAGCAGGAACGCGCTCCATCTCCTCTCCAGCCTTCTTCCCTGGCATACTCCCCTCTCCAAAGCAGCTGAAGCATCTTTCTCAGCTGACACATTCCCACAAACGGCCCCCTCCTCCCCATCTCCCTATGCCCCCAACTTGGCAGTAGCCTGATTCTTTCGAGAGGAACTGGAATGGAAAGAGGAGGGTTCCCGCCTGCAAAGTTTGGGGAACAGACCTTCTTTCAGTCCTTCCTAGACCCAGCCCGAAGGCCCCGAGGCTTTTCCGGTGTACCGGAGCCGGTAGACCCGCAGCGTGCAGGAGAGCCTCCTTGCTGCTCCCAAGAGGCAGCTGCAAACTGTTGCACTGCGGAGCAGCGAGGCAGCGCGCAAGCAAGCCGGGGCAGAGGCCGGGGCCGGGGGCTGGAGCTATGCCCGGGGTGGCTGCACAGGCCGCGTGAGCTGTCCTCCCCACTCGCGCCCTGCCATCAGGCCACCCCGCCATCAGAAGCCTTTAGTCACACCTTGTTTCTTACCTGGACCGCCAGCTGGCTGCAAGGAGGGAGCCCCCACCGCGCGGCTGCAGTGGCGGCTGCAGAAGGCGCGGAGTGAATGGGCCAGAGACCGAGCCGCGCTGCTGCTGCCGCTGCCGCTGCCGCCGCCGCCGCCTTCGCCGCCGCTTCAGGGAGCTGAGCTCGCAGCCTATTGCCAGAGAGGCCGGTGACGTCAGGCAGCCACTGCCAGGGCTCCAAGCCACCCCTCAGGCCCCCACCCACCCTAGCACCCCAACACCTTGTCCTAGCCTAGCGAGCCTCTGACACACACTTCCCAGTTCGCTGCCCTTCTCCAGCCCAGGAACTAGGAGGAGCAACCCACACCCCCACCCTGCAAGCAACCCACCTTTCTCACTCTCTTGCCTAGGAAGAGTTGAATCTTCAGTTCTCCAGCTGTCTGATTTAGTTCTAGAGCTGACCCTTTGGTCCCAGAATCACGTTTTTACACTCTGGATAACCATCTCCCATTGGTGCACAGATCAGACTTTCTCCCTGGTGGCTGATAAAATTTCCCCACCCCAATTCCTCTCTGTGCTGCCCGTGGTTCTGAACATAAACTGAGTGCATTAGATGACAGGGACATTTCTCAACATAGATGTGACAGAACCCAAAACACAAACCTGAATAAATTAAATAATCGAAATTAACCATTTTTCTCCACTGGAATTTCCAAGTTATCTTTCACTCCATCTGATTCATGATCCTTCTTGCATCCCTCACATCCTCATCTCTAGACCCCAGACCCACTCGATGTATTAAACACTCCTTCTATTCTGTCAATCTAGATACGCATGAGCACACAAAGCATAGTCTTACAAGGAAGAAATATGAAATTATTCACAGGAAGGCAGAAATGAACTGCCTTATGAAAATTCCAAGTATTTGTAGCTTGCACAAAGTACCCCTTCATTGGCCCTAATTCTTGGTAAAGTGTTTGCAGCACAACCTTTTAGCAAAATGGATAGAACTTCCAGAAAAGAACTCAACAGCCTCCCTAAATCTTGGAAGAGACTAGTTAACTATTGGTTTAGGAGGCTTGGAAAAATATGAATAGTGCATTTGGTTACAGAATCCAGCTTTGAAATGGAGTATGCTCATTTTTCTGTTGGAGAAGCTAGCTGGGAACAGTACCTAAAGACATTGCATGGTCTTTGAAGGCACTCAGATGTATTACTAAATGTGTATTTTCTTCTTTCCTTCTTGTCTTGTTTTCTATCTTTGAGTCTAGCACAGTGCCTTGTAGCTCACTTGATAAATTAAATGATGCAGTGTATGTTGTTGCTCTTTCCTGCTATGCATCAGAAATGACTGATGCCCAATTATCTGCTTGTATTTGCTGTATGTGTAAAGAAAGAGGGTCTGACACGTGGAGGAAAAGGCTGTCCGTAATCTGGGGGTCCCTTCTTCTCTCTGTTTAGGCTCACACAGTCACTGATGTCTGCCCCCCGCCCCCATCCCAATGCTAGCATTACCTTCCTGCCTGGAATGAGAGTACCAGATGCCTACAATAGCCACCTGCCACATTTGGACAATTTGACTTTGGTGGGCTCAGGGGATGGAATGGTGAACCTTTTTTTGTTTTGTTTTGTTTTTCTTTTACTCTGCGACTAAGTGACACTTTACCATTGATGCCTGACAGGCAATGCCCCATTTTTTCACACTCGCTTTGCTCCTGAAAAGTTGAGTCTAATAAACATTTTGTAAAGCAAATCCAATTTAAGATTCTCCAAAAAGAGATCTGGCTATTTCAAGAGACTCTTCAGCAAAAAATAAAAGTTTTTTAAAAAATGTTATTTTGTAAAGCAAAGAATTTTTACATAATAAGAATTAACTCTTGGCCATGCATAGTGGCTTACGCCTGTAATCCCAGCACTTTGGGAGGCCGAGGCAGGTGGATCACCTGAGGTCAGGAGTTGGAGATCAGCCTGGCCAACATGGCGAAACCCTGTCTCTACTAAAAATACCAAAAGAAAAGAAAAAAAAAAAAAAGAATTAGCCAGGCATGGTGACAGGTGCCTGTAATCCCAGCTACTCGGGAGGCTGAGACAGGAGAATCACTTGAATCCGGGAGGCAGAGGTTGCAGTGAGCCGAGATCGTGCCATTGCACTCCAGCCTGGGCAGAAAGAGCAAAGCTCCATCTCAAACAAACAAACAAAAAAAACTCTCAATGGTCTGTTTTCTAGATCTGAAGGAATTAGTTATTGGGTTTTCCCTATGGGGAATATACCTTTACAACATGTTGTAATGGGATCGCAATATGTATGTAATGGAATTCTTCTTGCAAGCCAAGCTTCTAGGACATGTCAGAAGGCTTCCAATGTTATTCTTTTGTTACAAATGATAGCCATCTGTTATACCAGGAGTGCTAAAACTGTGTGCATTATTTTATACACCCTATGAAAAGACAAGGTCTTAATCTGGAGAACTTACAGTCTACAGCAGATGAATGTGATTCATCAGAAAATGATATTTAATTGGAAATGATTTAGGTAAAGACATTAGTTTGCAGGTCAAAAGCACGGGACCCTTTTTTGTCTATTCTCTTTCAAGAATAGGCAGTAGGGTCATAATTTGTTCTTACCCAGAGGACAAATGTGCTAAATACATAGATTTGGATGTCATTGGGTAGTGTGTTTCAAACTCAAGGAAGAGCAATGATAGCAAATATGCGCACCTCTTGGACTGCAGGAATTGATCCCACTGAGTTGCCACATGATTTTGGCACATCTGGCTTAATGGCAAGGCTTCTTCCAGACAACACCCTTGTTGCCACTATTTTCAGCACCAAACTTCACAAGCCACACTCCCAAGAGTAGAGAACCAAGAAGCTTCTGAGATTCCTGTAATCTTCCATTGTAATGGGAAAGCCCCTCTGGACATAAGCATATTCCACATATTTAACAGCACCTAATATTTGCGTCCAAGTTTAATGAAGAATCTCGATCTAACTTAGAGAAAAGTGCCACATGGGCACCTGTACCTAAATCTAAGAAGCATTGAATCAATAATAATTATAGCTATTATTATTTGCAAAACACCTACTATGTACCAGGCTATAGTAAATCCTATATTAGCATTAATCCTCTCTACAACCTTGCAAGGTTATTTTTGTCAAAATACAAAATTATTCATTTACTCACTTGTTCGACAAAAATCTGTGAGTACCTGCTATAGGAAAGGTGAGAAAACTAAAGCTCAAAGTGTTTAAAGGCCATGTGTAAGTAACCCACTGAGAAGTATATTACTACACATATTATTGGGCTGAAACACAGGTAAACAGATTCCAAAGTCAGTATTCTTTATATGACTACTTTTCATGACTAATGGCTTTTTCTCTCTCTCTTTCCCTTTCTGTTTCTCTCTTTCACACACACTCTTCTATTTTTGTTTTTATTTTACCTCTGTCTACTTCTGATTGGGGTAATTATGTAAAGCTAGAGAAAAGCAGAGATGCTTGGTTGAAGTGCAGGAGGGAAGATGAGGTATCTCCACTGTTCAGATCCTTCCTTCCAACCAGGAGCAGTCTACAGGATCTCCACAGATTCCCGTGGACTGAACCAAGTCTAGTTTGACTTAGGCAAGTCATTCCAAAACACAGTGCAGCATGATATATGCCAGGTTCCTCTTAGATTTACAGGGACTTCTCCAGATAATGTGCAGCTGATTTTGACATTTTGCCTAATCTTACATCTCCTCTAATCTAGATCCCTGCATACCTACAGAAGTATGCTTGTATGTTGTCATGTTACTATTAAATCAACTGCTGCCCCACCTAGCAAATAAATAATAAACAAAGCTCAGAGTGAAGCTCTTTACTTTGTTCTAGTTTTATTCTAGTTCAGTCTTCTCATCTGCAAAATGGGAAAAATAATAGAATCATTTTTGCAGTGCTATTTTAAGCACTGAGCGTAAAGCAAGCATTCAATAAATAGCTCATTGCATTATAAAGAAAATTACTAAGATTGATATTTTATCCCTGGCAATAGAAGCATTATATTGTTTTGGACTTGAAAATTCAGAAAACATTTGGTAAGTATTAGTGTCCTTTATGGGAAGATGACTAGAAAGGTGAAGGGACTGAAAATAATGACAGATAATAAGCAATTCAAGGAGCTGGGAATATTAATCTTAGAGATGGAAGGATGTGGGGAATGTATCATAGCCTCTTAAAATGTTTGGAGTATCATCAATAGAAGATGGATTTATCCTACCCTATGTACTCAAGAGAGAACAGAAATGTAGTGAAACAGATGTAGGATAGAAAGCCTAGATGTAGGATAGAAAGCCTCCTTCAATTCATTATTTCAGTAGTGGAAAGACCCTTCTAACCACGTAGCTGGTTATCATATATCTCAGCAGTCTTCAAACTGGAGGAGTTAATCCCTGAGAATACAATAGACATTTTCCAGGGGAATATATGTGTAGTTTTAAGGGAATTATTTTCCAAGTCCTCTACTTCTATATGTACTTCTCCCCAAAATATATCTATCTGGATTAAAATTTTTTTGTCACCTCTCCTTGCATTTGTCCTGTTTCACAAAAGAAAAACGTATGTTTCACCAGTTCTCAATCTTACTATAATGCATTTACTCAGGGTGTGAAAACCTTTGCAGAACTAAGAAAAGCAATACCTTGAGGATGTGGCGCTCCTGAGAGAGGTGACAACTGTCATCTGGGGGACAAACTATGTATCAACTTATCTTAGAATTAGAGTTTAAAAGTGAGGTGGTTGTCAGAGGAATGAAAGTATTCTGGTTTATTTAAATTGAAAAACGGATCCAGACTGTTTTTGGAGACAGTAAGCCTGATTTGTCTATTTAGATTGACAGTTAGAACTGGATTTGCCTGATAGATTGTATGAAAGGCATCCTATATAAATTGGATGAGTTAAATCTGTTGATCCAAAGTTTTGACAAAATATATTTAAAGAACACATATGATATGGAATATGCCAGACTGGGAAACTCATTTATTGAACAAATACGCAGAGTGTTCCTACTGTGTGCCACAAATTGTATCAAGTGCTTGGTACACCAGGGATCAAGGAACAGTCTCTGCAACTGGGAACTTACATTCTAGTTACACACGTGATCACATTCTGATTATCTGGCCAAAGAGAATGTTAACAATTCCCTCTTTTCCCAATATTTTTAAATGAACTATCACTCATGTCAAAGAACAGAAGAATGTAAACTAAGTAGACTGATAGATGTGAAGTTAAAGAGGCAGATGGGTAAAAATAGACGGACCAGCAGATGTCAAATATTTGATAAGATCTTTGTGATGAACAGATCCTGGATAATGAGAGTCCTGGATCATGGTCAGAAACCGAGTGGCATATGCTTCTTTCAAGTGCAGTAGGCTGTGAATCTGCTTTTCATAGGGAAGATAAACTGAAAATACTTCCATCATCCAGAAAAAGATATGCCTAGATTAGGGTTTCGTAACCTTGCCACTACAGGAGTTTGGGGCCATATAATTCTTTGTTGTGGGAGGCTTTCTAGTACCTTATATGCTGTTGTGGTTAGCAGGATTCCAAAGGTGGTCCCACAAGATTAAATCATTAAATCCAATGGTTATTTAACAACAAAACTAATCCAGATACTTCTGTGACTTTTTTTTTTTTTTTTTTTTGAGAACCAGTCTTACTCTTTCATTCAGATCAGAGTGCAGTGGTCCAATCATAGCTCACTGCAGCCTTGACCTCCTAGGTTGAAGCAAGCCTCCTGCCTCAGCCCCACCACGTTGCTGGGACTACAGGCATGTGCCACAACATCTGGCTATTTTTTTAATTTTTTGGTAGAGCTGGGGGGGGGGGGGTCTCACTATATTGCCCAGGTTGGATGGTATGATGAAAATGTTTTAGATGTAATCAAAGTCCCAAATAGCTAAACTTAAGATATGGAGATTATTCCAATAGGTCTGATCCAATCAAGTGAGCTCTTCAAAAGAAGAGGGTTAATTTTCCCCCTGCCTAGTGTAAGAAAATGAAGTCAGAGATTCAAGGCACTAGGGGGATTCAACATGCTATTTTGGATGTTAAAGATGGAGGGGCCACAAGCAAACCAGTGTGGGTGTCCTTTAGTTGCTGGGAACAGCCTTTGGCTGACAGCCAGCAAGGAAATGGGGATTTCAGTGCTACAACTTCAAGGAACTAAATTTTGCCAACAAACGTGAATAAGCTTTCAAAGGGATTCTTCCCCAGAGCCTCCAGATAAGGGCCTAGCCTGGCTGTCATCTTGATTTCATCCCTGTGAGACTCTAAGCAGAGAACCTGGTCAGGCCCCCACCACTTCCTCCACCCATCAGACCTCTGACCTACCGAACTATGAGGTATAAATGTGTGCTTTTTAAGCTACTAAGTTCATGGTAATTTGTTATGCAGCAATAGGAAACTAACCTGGATGCTAAGCACCATTCCTGGCCTCTACCCACTAGATGCCAATAGCACCCCTCCCCAGTTGTGAGAACCAAAAATGTGTCTAATACTGCCAAAAGTCATGAGAGTGAGGGGATAGCAAAAGCATCCCTGGTTGAGAACCACTGGCCTAAACATACAACTTGTCACTGTACAGTTAGAACACAATGGTTCAAAGAAAGAGATGGGTGTCTTCTTGAACCCTACCTGTATCTTAAGACAATTTAATTGATTATTTTCTCTGAGTTGTTTGAGAAACTCTGATGTGGGAAGAAAACATCAGGCATTCTCTAAGAAATCAATCTGCAACAAAAGCAAAAAGCATTAAGTCCAGGGATCAATCAAGAGGGTTTGGGGGAGAACAAATAGTGCCAATACAATTTTTTTTTTCCCATGGTAAATGAAATTTCATGCAAAGAAAAGGGAAACGATCTTGCTTGATTTGAGTATAATTTTTTGAATTTTGTTTTCTATGATACAAAAGTCCACAGCAAGAAAGAAACACTTGGTTTGAGTCACATATTTTTTAAGCTGGTGTACAATACACAATGCTCTGGAAGACTCTGATGGAACACAGTGATAGTGACTTGTTCCACACTGTGGGTGGCCATCTCAGTTCTTCCTGTTTCTTACTTCCTTATCAAGCAAATATTACTGTATTCATTTTAAGACCCAAAAGACAAAACCAAATGGCCCCATGGTTTTAAACTTTTTAATTTATTTATTTATTTTTATTTATTTTTATTTTATTTTTATTTATTTTT
>NW_016807677.1:9535487-9580109 GCF_001698545.2 Rhinopithecus bieti
TTAATTTATTTATTTATTTTATTTATTTTATTTTATTTTATTTATTTTATTTTTTTTAAGGCAGAGTTTCACTCTGTCACCTAGGCTGGAGTACAGTGGTACCATCTTGGCTCACTGCAACCTCTGGCTTCCAGCTTCAAGCAATTCTACTGCCTCAGCCTCCTGCATAGCTGGGATTACAGGCACCCACCACCACACTGGCTCATTTTTGTGTTTTTAGTAGAGACGGTGTTTCCCAATGTTGGCCAGAGTGGTCTCAAACTCCTGACTTCAGGTGATGCACCTGCCTTGGCCTCCCAAAGTGCTGGGATTATAGGCGTGAGCCACCACTCCCAGCTTCAACCTTTTACATCTTAGAGTCTTCTTCATTGTCTATATATCACTTTATGTTTGAACAAGAAAACAAATGAAGAAATGTGAATATGGCTTTAAAACAACCTGGGAGTTATTAACCACAAAGTATGACTGACTAGGAAGAAACACATGGGACAGCTTAGATTTCTTCCAGTTCAATATGTTGCCTTTTCTCTACATCAATTGCTATCAACGATGATGCTTTTTATTACCGTAACAGGACATACAGAGTAAAGCCAGAGTGTTTCTGAGGAAGACAAAGGCAACAATAAAGTAGGATTACTGGCATGTTGAACAGGCACATCTGATGTAATCAGGTGACACTTCTTTTTGTTTCACTGTCCCTTCAGATACTGTACATACTTTGTTTTTGGCTGCTAGATTTAAAAAAATTGATAGGTTTGGTGACTTTTTGAGTCACTTTCAGTTAAAAGACAATCCTACAACCTTTTAAATCATAAACACAATGTCAATTCAACAGAGCATTTAGTCTAAGACACTCATAAAAATTCAAAATTTTTTCTCTTTTCTCAAAGCTTGGGGTTATTTTAGACAGAAAGCCTGGAGCATGAAAAGGAATAATATTTGGCTTCTTCTCTATTTCTCTGGTTTTTGTTTCTTTTTCTTTTTCCCCTCTGCTCATCCCTAGATTATTAGATAGTTTCTTTCAACTCGGTAGTCAAAGCAAGTAAGAGGAAAATGGTAACGGGATAAGAACATTTTACTTAGATTGGTTCTCTACACTCCTGGGGCCTGAGAGATGTTTAGACTGGCATAGGATGAGGAACTCTTTCCTTGACCTGTTTACATTCACCTGGTTTCTCAGTGGTCACTACTGACTATTTCTTCATCTATTAGGAATTTCTAATTTATTTCAGTTCCTTGTTGCTTAATCCTAAGAGAAAACTTTTGAGAAAGAACATTCAATACCTACCCAATAACTTTTCTACCTGAGGAAAAGGAGCTGGGAATTTATGCACCAACTCCATCTCATTTACTGCAGGCCATCACTTTCTAAGTATTGAGGAACTATCCCAGCAGCATGTTAGAATCAATTCCAAAAGTCCTTCCTAGTACATTTAGCTGAAGCCATGAGAGAATGTCCCCATTTCCCAAAATTCTCTCTTTCCAGCCCTATATTTCTCACTTCTGGGCTAGCGTTCTCAAATGTTCACTTTGAGGTATGTTCTCTCTGATTCTTCCAGGAAAGATTAGCCAGTTCTTGCAGCTTGTTTTTTAACAATCCTTTTTATTTTCCTGGAACAGGTAAAGTAAAGTATTTTCCCAGGGGTTCAAGCTGAGTTTTGGCCAAGGTTATTGTCCCAGAATCTGTAGGGGAAGTACAGGTAAACCTTAAAGAAGACAAATAACATCTTATGAGGTGTTTGCCTTAGGTGAGTCTTATTTATATTTTCTAGGCAACAAGAATATGACATCCTATAACAATGGAGAGTGAATGACTTCCACATGCCTAGAGGTTTGGGAGAATCTGGAAGTTCAAGGTTCCCAAGCACATCTATCTCAAATATCCCTATCTCAGGTCTCAGGCATACTGCTTTCCTATCAAGGCATAAAGTCTCTTATCTTGACCTTCAAGGTTGAAAAATTAAGTCTTTGCAATTCTCTCTCACACACACACTCAGGTCCAAGATCTGATTTTCAGCTGGATATGCTCTGTAGTTACAGGGAATATATTATTTTTAAATGCTGCATTGTCTTTTGAGTTTCACACTGAGCTCTTATTTTATATCAGCTGAATCAAGGCTGTCATTTTTTTTCCTTCAATGCCACTATGACCAAAACAATTCCACAGCCTTCATAATTACCATTGCCACCATATTGAAGAAATGCTAGCAATATTACACAAGACTATATCCTATTGCAATTCAGTACAGATGAGAGTAGTGTGATAACCACTACACTACAGAAATACACCCAGATGAGAGCACTTGTAATTGAGATACTCAGTATGCCAGGAATTATCAACACCTATCTTATCCACACCAGTAATGGAGCCCTTTTGTGATCTGGCTGGCAAGTTCTAGAATCCAGGGTATTGTTCCTTGGTCTTTTTCTAGTGCCAATTGTCTTAGTTTGGGTTCCCCCAGAATCAGACCCTGAGATAGGGACTTGAATAAAAATAGTTTGTCTGGAAGTTGTATAGAATCCCAGTAGGGGAGTGAGAAAGTGATACAGGGAAGAAAAGACAACCAATCAAAAGCATACTGCTAAGCCAGCTACCATGAGAGTTTATGCTTACAGGGACACTTTGGGAAATAGTGGCAAATACATGCCTCAGGATTATTCCAGATTAGAAACAAGAGAGCTGTGTTACATGTCGGTGTATAAGTGCACTTCAGTCTTACCTCACTTTCCATCTAGTTTTAAGACTGCTCCAAGGAGGACCTAATTCCCTGACAATCTGGCCTACTTTACCCACAGGTAGAGTGGCCTCCTCTAGTTCCAGAAAAAGTCCTTGGGAACAGTTACTAGTAATTAGAAGTCAATAGCAGCACACTGAAATAGAAGGGTTCAACAGATATAGGAGAAGCACTGACAACATCTGTTACCAGT
This sequence comes from Rhinopithecus bieti, assembly GCF_001698545.2. Classification (NCBI taxonomy): domain Eukaryota; kingdom Metazoa; phylum Chordata; class Mammalia; order Primates; family Cercopithecidae; genus Rhinopithecus; species Rhinopithecus bieti. The sequence continues at coordinate 9,538,416 of NW_016807677.1, forward strand.
TCCTCCATGTGGCTCACGTTTGCTCTATGGAAAACATTCATGTACCTTTGCCCTGAATGGGCTCAAAGAATGCAGACCAGTGCAATTACAGCAAACCTCTCCTGTTCTGCCAGCAATGCAACCTATCTGCCTTTTGTCATCTAGGTTTTCTGCATGAGAATCAGACCCAGGTAAACAGAGCACCCCTCTCCACCAACTGCAGCAACACCACAAACACAACACACACACACACACACACACACATATATATATGCCAGGTATTTTGCACCATTTCCCGAAATTTCCCTGTGAGCATAAACTCTCGTGGAAGCTGGCTTAGTGTAGTATACCTTTTATTGGCTGTCTTTTCTTCCCTGTATCACTTTCTCACTCCCCTACTAGTATTCTATACAACTTCCAAACAAACTATATATGTGCATATCTCCAAAGGACCATGTAAGAATCTGCCCCCATTAGGCATGAGGCAAAAGAAAAGTGGAAACTGTTAATGCAGCAACAGCCCACTCTTAGGAAATCTTTTCAGCAATTCCCCCCACCTCTCCCTATGTGACTCTTCTTTTAGCTCTTTCTTTGATATGGTTGGGAGACCAAGAATCATGAAGATGTTTATTGAAAATTTCTGTTATAAATTATCACACAGAAATATGAGGATTGTTCTCACATTTTCACTTGTATTTGACATCTTTCAGTTCCACCCCTCAGTGGAAATGAAGGCAGCATGAATTCTAGTTAATATCCTTTTATAGTAGTAATTGATACTATAACTTCAATTGACACTTCATTCGGGACAAAGACTTTACAGCTCAAAGAACGTGTGGAAGTTTCTCAAAGAAGTTATTTCACAAAAGATGACAATGAGAGGGGGAGAAGACCACAGATGTCACCATTATTTACAGAATATCAAGTACTTTCCACGCATTTCCTTTTAATCTTTACAACAACTCTATGACCTAAGATTGGTTATTCCCATTTGTGTGGAAGAAACAGGCTCATAGACTTACCTAAGGTACACACTGTTCATGGCTGGGTCCAGACTAAAATGTTCTACTGTCTGGCTCAAAAACTCATGATTATTCCATTACACCAGGGACAGCTACCACAGACTCTAAATACTGCTAGGGACTAGCAAGAGAAAATCATTTGTATGATGTATACAACAAGTTTAAGAGAGTAAAACTGGGGAAAGCATAGTTCAGGGCTGAAGAAGCAAAACAAAACATCACAGCCTTGAATGAGATGGGGCCCCAAGAGCTCCTAGTTTGCTAATTCAGACCAACATCCATGTAGTGGATTCGAAGCCAGACAAACTTAGGTATGGACTCTGAGCCACTACTAATTCTGAAAACTTGAGATGAATCACTTAATTAATCTCTGTGAGCCTCAGTTTCTACCTCTGTAATGTGGAGATAACCAATTTCTCCTTTAGAGTATAATGTGAAGATCTTAAAACGTGGAAATTTTCTAGCATACAGAAGGCACTCTGCAAATGGAAATTCTTAAATTCTCCAATGTATAGTAGAATTCCAATCTTGGCCCCTCTTCATTTCTCCAAACCTCTATTCCTTGTGATTTTATAGCATAAAGAGGAGAAGTAGGTGACGAAGAATACCTAGAGTACATAGAGTTTCTATACAGTAGTTGTGGATTATTTCAATTTATGGAAGTGTAGCATCAGGACTGATTGACATAAAATCAGCTATTGCCTGACTCCAAAGCTGAATGGTCAGAGGAATGCCATGTGGAAGAAGAGAGAGGCCACTGCACATTCAGGTCTGTTGGTTGCATGAGAAAAGGAAACACAGGTTAGTTCTGACTCTATTATAATACCAGTTGACCTATCTTATTGGAAACACAGGTATATTTCGTGTCAAAATAAATGTATAATTATTAACAGCAAAATTAAATGAAACATTAAAAAGGACAGATATCCTAACTAACAGACAGTCTAAGTTATATTATTTTTGTGTCATAGGATTCACTTTGGCACGATGGTGCTGATTTATGAAGATCTTTCAAGTGCATTACATTTATTCTTAGGAATTTAATCAGAGAATCCAAAGAAGCTGCCTTTTCTCCTTTTTTAACGGGAGAATAAAGCAAACTCTTGGGATTATGATGATATTGGATCTCAGAAAAACACAACTTGCTCTTAGATTTGAGCTTTCCAGCAAGGGCATTGAAATATAATATACTGTAATCCATTATCTAAATCAGGTATTATGTCAATAGAAGTTCATTTGTTTCCCATAACATTAACACAGTTCAAAATTATCTCCATATCCATCACTCTTCGTCAACAATAGCAAGTGGGCCATTAAGTTCTCCAATACTATCTAAGAATTAATTCATTAGAAGCAAAACCTAAGGAGAATTTAAGAAGCCTAATGTCCTTTCCAGACCCACAGTAAGTTTCCACTTCAACTGTGATGGGCCAGAAGGCCTCTCTAGCTTTGGTCACGGAAGACATAGAGGAAATGGAGAGAAAGAAAAAAGAATAGCAGTCTGTGGACCCTAATGACCCAATGACCTGTTCATACCTCTATTACAACAGTTATCACATTCCTGAAATTATTCATCTACATGTACAACTCCTTCCTTGCAGAGCAAGGCCCTGGATGGCAGGCATTATGTTTGATTCCTCTCTGTACTGTCTAGAGTAGCTGCATCATAAATAAAAGCCCCACACATGTCCAATTCCATTAGTAGCTTTTAGTTCCCTTCCAAAAGTTGTGCATACAAATAATTAAGCAGATAGGTTTCAGTTTTGCTTTTTCTATGCCCTCCGGTTCATCTTTCTGTGAAAGAGCTGACGAGGATCAAAGTGATCAGAGGAGGAAGTAGGAGCAGTAGGCAGAGGCAGCACCCCCAAAGATCTGGGGTGTGGAAGTATATCTGAAAGTCCTTACTAATATGTCCTTATCCTAAACCCCAGACAGACTAGAGAAAGAATAAAAGTCAAGGGAGGTATCAGTAGAAAACAGAAAGGGAACAGATATGCACCCAGCAACTACTATCATATGTAGCATTTGCAAACATGATTCCACTTAATCCTTGTAACATCCTGTGGGACCAAAAATTATCTCCATTTCATAGATGAAGAAAATCAAAGATTAAGTAATTTATCTAAGGGCACACAACTACTACATGATGAAGCCAGGATTCAAACCTTAGTCTGCCTGTCTGAAAAGCCTTCTCTTTACATTAATCCAGGGTGCCATTCTGACAGATACTGAGTAACAGTTCATCAAACTTGTGGATACAGCCTCCATTGACCAGGCCTCTGGCATAAGCAGTGGCTATGTCTTCAGGCGGCTGGATCACTTGAGCACCAACAGCCTGAAGGCTCAAAGGTTAGAAAGGGAAGAGCTGCTGTGAACTGCCTATGCAATCGCTAGAACCCAAAGGATTAACTTGTTCTTTGCAAGGTTACGGCGGCTGTGTTTTCAGTGATTCAGCACCCAATAAGTGAGCTACAGTCAATTTTATGCAACACACGAAATTCCTATTAATAGTTTCCATTCCAATAAAATATACTAGATGCTTTACCAGGTCTTTTATAATTAATATCTATTTATTTGCAAGTCAGTTGTCAAAAAAATCTTACAGACTGGGCACATGGCTCACGTCTGTCATCCCAACACTTTGGGAGACCGAGGTAGGCTGGTGGGCAGATCATCTAAGGCCAGCAGTTTGAGATAAGCTTGGTCAACATGGCAAAACCCGGACTCTACTAAAAATACACAAATTATCCGAGACTGGTGGTGGGTGTCCATAATCCCAGCTACTCGGGAAGCTTAGGCAGGAGAATCTCTTGCACTCAGGAGGTGGAGTTGCAGTGAGCCAAGATCATGCACACTACACTCCAGTGCCAACTCAAAAAAAAAAACTTACAAATGATTTTATTTCTACCTTTTTATTCAATACGAGGCTTTGGCTCTATTTGCGATGTCAAGTGGGACCACACAAAAGCCTGCATTTGCTTCTTACACAGCCCATTCTCTCTCAATATTTGGCAACAGATGTCCTCAGAGGATTTTCATCTAAGAACCAGAGGCCTGCCTACTCCTGGCTTATTTCAAGTGAAGAACACAAATCCCAAACACAGCCTAACAGAGGAAATGGGATCAATGGAAATTCAAAGGTCACTTCTGGATAGGCCTGCCTAAAGCTTGTTCTCATATGACACCTTGTCCTACAAGAAGCCTCTCTTAACCATCTTATTAAAGGACATCAACTCTTTTAAAAATTGTTTAGCATTACCTTTCAGTAGGCTACATAACCCCAGAGGGCATAATTGGTACCAGTGGGAAATAGCTAAGAAGCTGATTTTGATTCAACATAAGACCAAACTTTCAAACAATTATTGTCAAATGAGGAAGTAGTTGAATTGGGAGAGATTCAATATTAAAGTCTATTAACTCCTAAGGTCAAAGTTATTATTTGATGGCATTAAATGTAATCAGTGACCTTGCAGAGCCTAAGGGAATGGTACATGGGAGAGCTAAGTTTTGGTGACATCTTCCAGCCTGGAAGGCTGTGGCCTTGTAGTTCTTTTGCTGCAAAGTCCTGTAGAGTCCAGGATGGTCCCGGGTGCCTGAAAAAAGGCTTGTAGCAGGCCAGACCCAAATGGTCATGAAATTGAACCACTTATGAGAGAAAGTACTGTGTGTTAGAGGTCAGGAAAGAATCAGTTACCACAAGCTCACTCTTGATTCTCCAAATAAAAAAGTGAAAGACAAGCTCATCCCACCAACATCCTTTCCCCAAATCAAACCTCTAATGGTGGAATCACAGATTATAAATTACTATTGCCAGAGTTCATGGAGACCCAAAAGAAGCAAAGACAAGGAGGAGTTCAGGAATGGGCAGGCAGCACAGTGAAAGAATGGAGCATGCTTGGCCTAGGATAAATCTCCTGGGCACGGGCCTCCCATCACCAGCCTGCATACTCTGTCCCATCTGAAAGTGGCAGGCCCACCAACGCAGAGATAATGACCCGCTGCTCCTTAACTTTGCTGACAGTCAGTGCTACTTAGCTGCCTGTAAATGTGCATACGAGTCTGATCATATTCACCTCCCTTGACTACATCTCTCATGCTCTGCAGATATTCATGTAGGAAATTGTGTGACAGTTTCATAGAAGGGGCTCAATGTCTAAATGGCAAGTCTACATTCCCTGTCACTTGGTCTTTCTGCCTCCTTGTTGATTTAACATGACACCATGGCATTCATTCTGTCTAACCTTCAAAAGTACTTTAGAAGAGGCACAGGCTTTGGCATCTGACAGACCTGAGTCTGAAATCTGTTTCTGTCACTCCCAATTATGCAACCATGGGTGTACCGAACTTTTTAAACTCTCTGAAACACAATCACAATTTATTCATCTGTAAAATGGGAATCATAATATCTTCCTGGAAGGTTTGAGAACTGGGATCAATGAGGATTCGAGGGGGAGGGTTAAACGAAATCCCAGGAAATGTTCAATAAATGTTTGTTCTCTGCCTCCTTAGACTACACCATGACCTTTAAGAGGCCAGATCCTCTATCCAACAGGGTGTGACACTTTAAAAATAGAATCATTTTCAAAGATGGCTATGTGATGTATATAAAATAAAGTACCTCCTGCCAACTAAATAAATAGAGAAGAGCATGTACTCATTATTGTTCTAATTTAATCTGTCTGAGTGCCTGGAGGTCTTTGTGAGGTAAATATTATTTTCACTCCAACCTTGGGTGCAGCATTCCCATTGAATTTATCTCAGTTCATCCTTTTATGTCATGCTGAAGCCTTCCTAATAGACTGAAAGCATTTTGGTAAAAACAGAAATTAGCAGGATCTAAATAACCAGTAAATACCTGGTTACTTGGATGATTAGAGAATGGGATATTCTGGCTAACTTGCTGTTCTGCCTAATAAAGACTTAGCATATATGCCTAAATTACCTATTTTCAAAGAATAAAACCCATCAAAACATACAACCTGTTCTGAACATGAGATATTTAGTGATGATACTAAGAGGCTGGCAGGGACATGGGACTCACCAGAAGGATTGTCAATAACTTTGGCACAAGGGAATGAGCAGGGCCGTGCTGTCACATGCTCGGGACATTTTTTGAAAGCAGTTTTGACTTTGATGTGTTTACTTGTTTCTAGTTTCTTCTTCACCAAGATTTATAGAAAAAAATTTGTTCTAGGTTCTCCTCCATAAAATTTTTCAAAAAAGTATTTACATATCCTGCTCAATTTGGACAATTCAGTAGAAAATAAGAACTGCTCATGTTCAGTGGGTCAGTGATGAATAAGTCAGTCTGTATTGACTCAACCCTTCTAGTCTTCTGCTCCTACACAGGTAGACCCAGATATTCAGGAACTCAATGCTGTTTTGATATCCAGACACAGTTTATTTTCATAAGAATGAATTTTCTTTTAAAGCAAATGTGAATTCATTGTAAAACATTTAGGAAATACAGCCAAAAGAAGAAAAAAAGAACAGTATCTGTAATTTACCATTTTGAGATGACTACCATTAATACTTTTGAGAGTCCTCTTTGCAGACATAAATAAAGATATACTTTTCATTAATGGGTTCATAATATACAAACTGCAAATGGTATCTACCTTCTTACCTTTTCAACAATCTGTTATGATCATCTTTTCATGTTAATATTCTTCAATGCATATTTTAATGATTACAAAGGATTTTACATATCATAAATTAGTTATTCTGAAATCAAGCAATATTCTTCTTTAAAAAGAAAAAAGGAGAATAGTTTATAGCTAAATCTTTGCTTAAATCCATTTATTTCCACTGGATTAATTCTTGGGAGTGGATTTGAAGAACCAAGGTCATTTAAAAAAAATTATACATTGTCAAACTCTTCTCCAAAGATTTAAACCAAAGTATACACTACACTGGCAGTGTACTTCTGTTTATGTGTCTGTTCCTAAGAAGATTGTCAAAGTCTTGATGTCAGGGTGTGTAGTATTCATCTTCATAGTCAACTTTTTTTATGTTTTTGCACATTTAGTCACCAGAATATTTGTCGAATGAATAATTTGATAACTCTTCCATTGTTTGAATGAATGTGTAATACAGGCAAGTTTGTATAACATTCCTAGGGCTCAGTTTTCTCTTTGGCAAAATGAGAATTTTGTGTTATATGCTTCCTACCATTCTATGATTTCACATCTGTTGTGTGAAATGCAATGACCAAGATACTCTGGGGGGATTACACATATATACAATATATAATCATAGTGATGGGACATGAACATATATCACATGTAAGTTAATTATAATTGAATAGAAGTATACATAGATGTGCTGAATACTCAAGCAGAATAAGACTAGATGATACAATGGGAGATTATTGAAAGATGATACTCAGCTAATCAGACATCTCTTGCTTTCTATCTTTAAAAAAGTCCCTTTCTCACTCAGGATTTTGTGTTTTATTGGTATCTAGAAAACAGGAGCCATAATTATCTTGAAACTCAGTGTTCTTTGGTTATTCCACTCAGGGCAAAGCTTATCACACTAGGCTTTAGGAACATTTCAATCATCGCTTTTAAATCGCCTAGGATAGAATTATATTTGACTTTTATGTTCCTTGACTTCCTGGTACATTGGTGGTGAATGGGTGTAGACTGCTCTAGACTATCCATGCAGCTACTGTGCTTACCTCTATAGCCCTTCTTTTCCAGGCCATCCCTGGTTAAGTATGGACAATCAAAGGCTTAGCTGATAGTCACAGAATCATTTGGTTCCCCTAATCACTCAGTTTATTACTTTATTAATTCATGGTTACTTATTGAGAATTCGTAACATTCTAAGCTAGTGGGGGAGGGGTGCAATTTGGTGTACACAACAATGACAGGTATAAACATGATCCATTGGACACACAAAGGAAAAACTCACCAATCTCCAGAAGCCAAGGGAAGTTCTCACAGAAGATGACTCCTGAAAATGATTCTTGAGATGGTACTTAAAGAAGAAGCTCAAGCTTGTTAGGTAGATGGGATTATGTGGGTAAGAGTGTAGGAAAAAAATGGGATTCAAGTAGAGATATAGCACAGAAAAGGGCGACAGAATCGTGGGTTTATCACTGGTAGGTATGTTTCCTATCAGTCTCCCACTACCCAAACCTCTCTCCACCACACTCCCACAGTTCTCCTCACTCATACCATCTAGTGGAGAAGCAGAGGTCTTGAGTCCGTCTCCATTCTTTGCCATAACTCCAGAAAAGGTCTTGCTGCTTTCCAGTGATAGCTGGCTGTGTGACCCCTGGTTCATCCTGAGTGCCTCCACTTGGCCACTCTGCATAGACCCTATCTGATCCAGCATTTATGGCATTATGGGTCATTTAGTCTCCAACTTAAACACACCTCATTTTTTTGGTTTAAGAACTCCCTGTTCCTGGGACAAGAGGCCAGGGCACTTTTGGAGGTATGTCAGTCACAATTACCCTCAAAGAATTTCTTTCAAGCTCTAAAGCCAGATTTCTAGATTAGGCACACATTTTCCCCACTCGTCTTATCAGATGACATGTCCAGAAGCCAATCTTGCTTAAACCAGTAAACTTAGCTGCATCCACATCCATCCTGAAATCTTTTTAGCTGTCCCAAAAGAAGTAGTGCACTTTCTTCTGCTCAAAACTCTTCTCTTCACCCATGTCCTAAACAAGTGCTTCCCAAATCTAAGAAACATAAAACTCACTTGAAAACCCTTGTTAAAAACATGGATTTCCAACGCCCAAATAGCTGAATCTGAATTATCTGAATTCTCAAGTGTACGAGTCAGGAATCTATAGTTTCACAAGCTCTCGACATCTTTTTCTTGGTGGTAAAATATTTCATGCATTTAAAAAAAGGGGATGTGAGATATGTATTGAGTGTATATCCCAGGTGATCTCATAAAACTAAGCAATCTCTAATCTGTAGAACAGCATTTAGGACCCATTATTCTGGATTTCCATAGCTTCCTGCTTCTTCTAGAACCAGTCACTGTCAGTTCAGGGGCCTCAACTTCATCTTCTCTGCAGATTCCCTTTTCTTCATCTAGCAATGGGTTCAAGAATCTCACAAAAATATACCCTCTAGACTCTTCTTGCTATCCCTCTTTAATTTCTTTTATGGCTAACTTTCTTATGCTAGCCATGCAGGAAAATAGTCTCACTCCACATTCTCTCATCAACCACTTTGATGTCCAAGCCAACAACTCCATGGAAATTATCATTATTATTATTGAGACGCAGTCTCGCTCTGTCGCCCAGGCAGGAGTGCAGTGGCGGCATCTGGGATTACTGCAAGCTCCGCCTCCCAGGTTCAAGCCATTCTCCTGCCTCAGCCTCCCCAGTAGCTAGGACTAGAGGTGCCTGCCACCATGCCCAGCTCATTGTTTTCTCTATTTTTAAATGGAGACAGGGTTTCACCGTGTTAGCCAGGATGGTCTCGATCTTCGGACCTCATAATCCACCTGCCTCGGCTTCCCAAAGTGCTGGGATTACAGGCCTGAGGAAATTATTTTTTTTAAAGTTCATTCATAAGACCTGGTGATTTCTATTTCTTTAACCTGATGCACAGAATTGAGTTTTTCACCCTTTTCAGTCAAGGCAAACTTTCATTGACATTCTATGAAAATACTCTTAAAAATATTTTTTGTTGCATGCTTTCTTTGTGGTCATCCTAATTCTACTCTTCTTATCTGCCTAAGGTACAACCCACCTTCTGTGTGGTATTTTTATATACATATATGTCATCAAATGCAAGTACATTGTTCATATGTATAGTTTACATAAATGTTACCATGCTGTAAAAAATAATTTTCTTTCTTTGTTTCAGGTGTTTTTTAACATATATCTATATTGTTATATATAAATGTTTTATTTCTCTAGACTTCTTAATAATATTCTATTCTGTACACATACCACAAATTTGCTTATCCATACATGAATGATGGACATTTTGATTACCTTTATTTGGCAAGATACCCCTGTGATATACATCTATATATACACATCTATATATACATCTATGTATATATTATGTATATATGTACAATTTTATATATATACATATATACTCATCTATATATACACACATCTATATATACATATATGTATATACATCTATGTATAATGTATATATAGATGTGTATATATAGATGTGTGTATATATAGATGTGTGTATATATGTGTATATATATAATTGTGCTTCCTATGAGAAAATTTATTTCAAAGATTCTCAACCTTGGCTATATATTAGAATCATCTGGAAAGTTCTTTTGTTTTTAAACACTAATGCTTGAGGACCTCACCCTCACCCTCCCCACCTCAAACCCAACTTAGTTGTTCTGTGGTGGGACTTGTACATCAGTATTTTTATTAAGGTCCCAGGTGATTCTAACATATACATGGCAGTGAGAATTATTCTAGGGCCTTGCTCTTCAAAGTATTGTTCACCAACCAGCAGTACAGACATCACCTGGAATTTGCTATAAATGCAGAATCTCAGGTCACACCACAGACCTACTCAATTGGGATTTGCATTTTAACAGCATCCTCAAGTGATTCACATGTGCAGCAAACTTTGAGAAGCACTGGTCCAGTTTGTACTCCCAGGAATGAAAATATTGGTTTCTAAGGTATACATATATTTGATTACACTAACTACCACCTGAGTGCTCAAGAAAATGACTGCCCTGATTTATCTTTCCACTAGTACAAGGAGATAATTTTTAGCCCATATACTTAAAAGCATATTCAATTTTAATAGTTGATCCACTGGAGAGTTCTATGTTGTTTTTATTTTTTAAACAGATTTATTGTGGCATAATTTATATACAAAAATTGTACATATTTAATGTATACAATTTAATAATTTGGACACAGGCATACACCCATGAAACTACCACCATAATCAAGGTAATAAACATATCCATCACTTCCAAAAGATTCCTTGTGCTCTTTTGTCTTTTACTGGTTGGTTGGTTATTTTGTGTTGTGTAAGAGCACTTAACATGAGATCTATCCTCTTAAATCTTTTTTAAGTGCAAACTATTGTTAACTCTAAATAGAATGCTTAACAGCAGATCTCTTGAATGTATTCATTTTGCATAGCTGAACTTTATATCCACTGAACAACTCCCCCATTTCCCTTCCACTGGCCCATGGCAACCACTATTCTAGTCTCTGCTTCTATGAGTTTGACTATTTTAGATACAAGTGGAAACATGCAATATTTGTTCTTCTTTGGCTGGCTTATTTCACTAAGTAGAATATTTTCCAGGTTAATTCATGTTGTCACATGAGACAGAATTTCCTTCTTTTTTAAGGACTGAATAATATCTATTGTATGTACATACCACACTTTGACTATTCATCCATCAATGGACATTGAGGTTGCTTATATATCTTGACTATTGTGAATCATGCTTCAGTGAACATGAGAGTATAGATATCTCTTTCATATCCTGTTTTCAATTTTTTGGATATTTACTCAGAAGTGAGATTGCTGGGTCATATGATAGTTCATATTTTAATTTTTTTTATGAAACTCCACAGTTTTTCAAAGTCACTCTACCATTTTACATTTCCTCCAGTAGTGTAAAGAGATCCAATTCATCCACACATTGGCCAACACTTGTTATATTTTGTGTTTTTGATAGCAGCCGTCCTAACAGGTGTGAGGTTGTATCTCATTATGGTTTTGATTTGCCTTTTCCTGATAAGTAGTGATGTTGAGCAGTTTTTCATACCTGTTGGCCATTTGTGTGTCTTCTTCAGAGAAATATCTACTCAGTTTCTTTACCCATTTTGAATCAGGTTGTTTTTAATTTATTTGTTGTTACTGAGTTAAAGGAGTTCTTTATATATTTTGGATATTATAGATATGGTTTGTAAGCATTTTCTCCCATATGCAGATTTTCTTTTTATTCTGTTTTTTTGTTTGTTTGTTTGTTTTGTTTTTTTTTTTTTTTTTTTTTCTGTGCAGAAGCTTTTTAGTTTGAAGTATTCCCATTTCTCTATTTTTGCTTTTGTTGCCTGTGCTTTTGCGGTCATATCCAAGAAATTATTGCTAAAACCAGTTTCAAGAAGTTTTTTCCCTGCATTTTCTGCTGGGAGTTTTATACCTTCTGGTCTTATGTTTAAGTTTTTAGTCAACTTTGAGTTGGTTTTGGTGTATGGTATGAGTCCAATTTTATTCTTTTGCATGTGGGTTTCCAGTTTTCCCAGCATCATTTGTTGAAGAGACTTTTCTTTCCCCATTGTATATTCTTGGCAAACTTTTCGAAGATCGGTTGAGATGGGTTTATTTCTGGACTCTCTATCATGTTCAGTTGGTCTGTGTGTCTGTTTTCACACTGGTACCATACTATTTTCATTACTATAGGTTTTAAATATATTGTGAGATTGGGAAGTGTGATGCCTTCAGCTTTCCTTTTCTTGAGATTATTTTGGCTATTTGAGATCCTGGTGGTACTACATGAATTTTAGGATAGTTTTTTCTATTTTTATTTTTAAAATGTGTTTGGGATTCTATGGGGATAGCAGTGAATCTGTAAATCATTTGGGGTACTGTGGCATTTCAATAATATTAAGTATTCTAAACCATGAACACATGATATGCCTTTTTATTTATTTAGGACTTTTTATCAGCAATGTTTGTAGTTTTCGGTATACAAGTCTTTCAACTCCTGGTTTTTCATTCCTAAGTGTTTCACTCTCTTTGATGCTATTGTAAATGGGATTGTCTTTAATTTACTTTTTATATAGTTTGTTGTTAGTGTATAAATACATAACTGATTTTTTATGTTCATTTTGTGTCTTGCAGCTTTATTGAATTTGTATATTTAAAACCTGTTTATTAAAAAACAGGTTTTCTAGTGGAGCCTCAAGGGTTTTCTACATATAAGATTATGTCATCTGCAAAAACAGAGATAGTTTTACTTCTCCTTTTCAGTTTGTGTGCCCTTTATTTCTTTTTCTTGCCTAATTCTTCTGACCAGAACTTCCAATATCATGTTGAATAGAATATTAGCAGTGGGGTTGCTATATGCACTTATAATGTTGAGGTAAATTCTTCTATATCTAGCTTATTGAGATTTTTTTTATCATGAAAGGATGTTAAATTTTGTCAAATTCTTATGCCTTTATTGAGATGATCATGTGAGTTTTATACCTTATTCTCTTGATGTAGTATATCACATTAATTGATTTGCATATGTTAAGCTATCCTTGCTTCCCAGGGATACATCTCACTTGATCATCATCCATGATCTTTTTAATGTACTGTTGAATTCAGTTTGCTAGTATCTTGTTGAGTATTTTCGTATCTATAGGCATAGAGGTGTTGGCCTATAATTTTCTTATAGTGTCTTTCTGTGGTTTTGGTATCAGGGTAACGCTGGCCTCATAAAATAAGTTTGGAAGTGTTCTCTCTTCTTCCATTTTTTTGGAAGATATTGAGAGGGACTGGTATTACTTCTTTAAATGTTTGGTAGAATTCTGCAACGAAGTCATCTTGTTCTGAGCTTTTCTTTTATGAGAGATTTTTCTTATTACTGCTTCAATCCCCTTATTAATGGTGTGCAAATTTTCTATTTCTTCATGATTCAGTCTTTCTATGTGTCTAGAAATACATCCATTTCTTCTAGGTTACACAGCTTGTTAGTGTATAATTGCTCATAGTAGTCTCTTACGATCCTGTGTGTTTCTGTGGTATCCATTGTCATGTCTTCTCTTTAATTTCTGATTTTATTTATTGGATTCTTCTCTACTTTTTTCTTATTTAGTCTAGCTAAAAGTTTCTTGAATAATTTTATCTTTTCTAAAATCAGCTCTTTCATTGATCTTCTCTATTGTTTTCTTGTCTCTATTTCATTTATTTCTGTTCTGATCTTTGTTATATCCTCCCTTCTGCTAACTTTGGCTTAGTTTGTTCTTTTTCTAGTTTCATAAGGTGTAACATTAGACTGTTTATCTAGAACCTAATTTTTTAATGTAGGCATTTATCATTATAAATGTACCTCCTAGAACTGCTTTTGCTGCATCCTGTAAATTCTGAGGTATTGTGTTTCCATTTTTGTTTATTTCATGTATTAGCCCATTTTCACACTGCTGATAAAGTCATACTCGAGACTGGGAAGAAAAAGAGGTTTAATTGGACTTACAGTTCTACATGACTGGGGAGGCCTCAGAATCATGGCGGGAGGTAATAGATACTTCTTACACGGCAGTGACAAGAGAAAATGAGGAAGATGCAAAAGCAGAAACCCTTGATAAAACCATTAGATCTCCTGAGACTTATTCACTACCACAAGAACAGTATGGGGGAAACTGTCCCTATGATTCAAATTATCTACCACTGGGTCCCTCCCACAACATGTGGGAATTATGGGAATACAATTCAAGATGATGTTTGGGTGGGGACACAGAGCCAAACCATATGATATCAGATACTTTTAAATTTCCCTTTTCATTTCTTCTCTGACCCGTTGGTTGTTCAGAAACGTGTTTAATTTCGATACATCTGTGAATATTTCAGTTTTCCTCCTGTTACAGGGTGAGCATCCCAAATTCAAAAATCTGAAATCCAAAATGCTTCAAAATTCAATAAACATTTTCTTTGTGCATCAGGTTGATTCTAAAAGGCTTTCAGTTTTGTAGAATTTTGGATTTCATATTTTTGGATTTGGGATGTTCAACCAGTAAGTATATAATGCAAATATTCCAAAACCCAAACATTTATACTCCTAAGCATACCTCTATTGATTTCAAGTTTCATACCATTGTGGTCAGAAAAGATACTTGATATTATTTCAATCTTTTAAGTTTGTTAAAATTTAATTTGTGACCTAACATATAATCTATCCTGGAAATTGTTCTGTGTGCACTTGAGAAGAATGTGTTCAGCTACTGTCAGATGGAATGTTCTGTATATGATTGTTACATCCATTTGGTCTACAGTATAGCACAAGTCCAATGTTTCCTTATTGGTTTTCTGTCTGGATAATGTATTCATTGTTGAAAGGAGTGCTGAAGTCTCCTACTATTACTGTATTGCTTTCCATTTCTTTTCTTTTTCTTTTTTTTTTTAGATGGGGTCTCACTCTTTCACCCAGGCTGGAGTGCAGTGGCATGACCTCAGCTCACTGTAACCTCTGCCACCCAGGTTCAAGTGATTCTCCTGCCTCAGCCTGCTATGTAGCTGGGATTACAGGCACGTGCCAGGATGCCCAGCTAGTTTTCATATTTTTAGTAGAGACGGGGTTTCACCATGTTGGCCAGGCTAGTCTCAAACTCGTGACCTCAGGTCATCCACCTGCCTAGGCCTCCCCAAGTGCTGGGATTACAGGTGTGAGCCACCTCACCCAGCCACTTTCCATTTCTCCCTGTCAGTGTTTGTCAGTGTATCTTCAGGTTCTTTGATGTTAGGTGTATGTGTATATATATGTGTGTGTGTGTGTGTGTGTGTGTGTGTGTGTATGCATATATATATAACTACATTACTTTCTGATGAATTTATCCTTTCGTTATTATATAATATCCTCAACCTCTTATAACAGTTTTGATTTAAAATGTCAGTGGGATTTTATGCGGGTAGCATTTAATCTATAAATCACTTAAATTTTTTCTGCTTTAAGTATAGCTACCCCCCCTCTCTTTTGGTTATCATTTGCACAGAATATCTTTTTTCATCCTTTCACTTTCAGATTGTCCTTAAATTTAAAATGAATTCTTATATACAGCAAAGAGTTGCATCTTGTTTTTGTTTTTGTTTGGGTACTATGCTCTGTCTTTGGATTAGGGAATTTAATCCATCTATGCTTAAAGTAATTATTGATCGGGAAGGACTTACTGTACCTATTTTGTTCATTGTGTTCTCTGTTTTGTAGATCTTTTGTTCCTCTCTTCATTTCCTGCTGTATTCCTTTGAGTTTCATTGATTTTTTTTGTAGTGATACACTTTCTCTTTTTAGCTCACTGTTGTTTTAATTTACATTTCTCTGATTACTAGCTATATTTATTTTTATTTTTATTTGTAGAGACAGGGTCTCCTTATGCTGCCTAGGCTGGTCTTAAACTCCTGGGCTCAAGCAATTGTCCCGCCTCAGATTCCCAAAGTGCTGGGATTATAGGTCTAAGCCACTGCACCCAGTTTCTGATTACCAGTTAGATGGAGCACCTCTTCATATACTTAGGAGCCATTTTAATTTTCCCTTCTGTAATTGCCTTTTTCCACTGATTTGTAACATCACCTCTACCTTATAGTAAATTCTTATACAAATTGTACCTGTTTCTGGCCTCTACTATGTTCTATTGGTCTATGTATTTGCAGCTTTTAGTTATTATGATTTTGTAATATTTCTTAGTATCTGGTAGGCTAAGTCTACCCTTCTTGATCTTCTTGCTTTATCAAAATATTTCTTTAGTATACAAAGACTTTATTTCTCCATATAGACTTTAGAATGTTTGCCATATTCTCTCGAAAAAGGCTTCTTCATTTTCACCATAATAGTTTTAAAATTCCCATGAGATTACTAGGTATTTTTATAGCTTTTCCTCAATTTTAATTGGTATCTATTTTATATTACATTTTCAGTTGGTTATTGTTAATTGGTATAGAAAATGCTACTGTTAATCTTGCCAGGAAATTTGCTAAATTCTTTAATATTTTGCTGATTTCCTAGGTTTCTATTGAAATTATCTGCAAATAATATAATTTTTCTCTGCCTTTTCAATGCTTATGCTTCTGATTTCTTATCTTATTGCATTGGTCAGAATCTCCAGGATTTTATAGGACTAAAAATGCACCTAAGGTTTTCCATAATATAAAATGTAGATTGTTAATAGTCCTCTGATAGGTGAGTGTAATACACACATTTCAGTCCAGTTGAACAATATGTTCATCTTATTTGGTCTCTCTTCAGTTTTTAATGCTATTTACAATTATCCTTCTTGAAATTTGTCTTTTATTTCATTCTCTACTGGTTTTCTGGCTATCTTTGGGTTACTCCTTTTCAACATACTTCCCAGGTTTGTTCATTCATTCATTTATTCATTCACTTAAGCAACAAGTGTTTACTGGGGACATCCCATATGCCAGATTTCTCCCACCATTCATCTGCCTCATTCTTTAGCTTTATGTATACTCTTCCTGGAAAAACTTACTTCCATGGCCCTAACTACGAGATATCATAGGTGCCCAAATCTATTTCTATATAGTCTATTATAGATCTACTATTACATATCCTGAACATAAGGTCTGGATAACGTACAACAAATTTAAACTCATCATATCCTCCCAAGTGGCTTCTTTTGCATTCTCCCCCACTGGGTTAACTGCACTAGTTGTTTTGTTAAAATCAAGTCAAAGAGTGCTTCCTCTTCTAAAAAGCACCCTCAGTTTTACCATGGGTTACACTTTCTTTTTTGGTTCCTTTGGTGTCTTGCTCACCTTCCTAAATGAAGTATAAAGGTATTTATACTTGCTATAATAATGTATTAATATACTCATTCCTACCATTGGACTAGGAGCTCTAGAGAATCAGGAACTCTTTCTTTCCGTCGCTGAGTCACAGAGACTGGCAGCGTTGATGCTTGCTGAGTAAAGACTGGTTGTTGTCCACTGTGTGAAGCAGCCTTCATTTTCTCTTCTCTCTGAGGCTTGCAATTCTTATTCAACACTATTAAATCAAAAGACTCATTTTACCAAAAGTCATTTGAGAAAGAGAAGGTGTTTCATTACATTAAACCACACTTTGAAAAGGAGAGCAAGGTGAAGAAAGAGGAAGGGTATTTAACTCAGTGCAGGTTAACTCCTGAGGTAACATGGGCATATTCAGTTCCCATGTCCTTTTCTCACATATGTCTCCTTCCATCACCTTCATCTGCACTGTTCCTTCATGCTTAGGCCATAAAGGTGAGTGATTTTGTGCTTTTATGTGGATTATTTAGTGTATATTTAAAATGTATTACCATTATTTGCTTATCAACAAACTGGAGAAAACGAGTATGGAATAAAATCCAGGTAAAGAGCAGAAGATCGGGGAAAGAACCAAGAATTGTTCCCTTGAAACATTTTGAGAAAACTGAGTTCTGTCTCTACCCTTGGGCATCTCGAGAGGTCTGGAGTAAGGATTCCAGGTGACAGCTGCCTTGCCAAATTTGCAGGAGTCTGGAAGAGATATAAAGAAGTGTAAAACCCTAATTCTCAGCATTAAAAGGAAGCTTACTTGTCATATATTACAGCATTCCTTATTGAAACAGAAACATTACCCTGCCTGGAGTCCTTCTCACAATCCTAGGGAAAAAAAAGAGGAATAAAATCAAGCAGAAGATTTTGTTCTTCCATGCAGATACGTTGAGGGTGTCCTACATGGAAGGAAAGAGATCCGGGGTAGAAACTTAAGATAAAAATTAATGCTTTGGATCAGTGACATTTAGCAAAGTGATTAGGCAGTGACATTAAACAAGTTCCAAGGCCATTTCCAAGTGATTTCTGTGGCCACCTGTGCTGCTCAAGAAAACAATGTTTGAGGTGGAAAAAAAGAGACTCGATCTTAATTAAAACTTGAGGGTGCTTGTAGTGGAAAGTTCAGGATACAGTTCTTTGTTTTTGCTATTAGTATACCTTTTCTTTGTTTAAAAAAAAAAAGAAAAAAAAAGATGCTTTTTTTACTCTAGGGAGCGTAATGAAGGAAAAATAATTGGTCAGAATATATGGAAAGTATGGAGAGCAAAAAGACATTAATGGTGTTCTAGAGTGAAATTGTCCACCTCTGACAACTGCCTCTCCAGGCAGATCTATCAGAGTAAGACCTGTGCTTTTCATCACAGTGACTTATACATAATTACTCTCTAATCCCGTGGGTTTATCAAATGTCTCTTTGGCTGTCCAAAATCATTGTCCAGAAACTGGATAGCACCTGCTAGATGCAGCCAGGGTGAGAGCTTCCCTGCAAGTAATGCCTGGTTGGTAAAAGTCAGATAAACCCCCCTTTCCATAGTTATCACTGCCACTTTGCACATGCTTCTCCCCTGCTGCCTGTTAGCTGACTTCTCTCATCCCCAACCTTCTATTCAGGTCTCTGGATATGGTCTTGCTTCTCATACCATGGCTATCATACTATTTAAGGGAGGAGGGGGATCTACTGTCCTCAACATATTCAAGATTGCCCTAAGCCTCCGAATCCATCTGGCAGATGAGTGGAAACTTTTTATGGGTCCAGACTGAAGTGGCAAATATCATTTACTTACATGTTTAACTGGCCTTCCATGTGCTCACACCTCACTGTTAGGAGACTAGGGAATGTAGTCGACAGAAAAAGGAAACAGATTTTGTGAACAGCCAGTCAGATACTGCAACATCACTCCCTCTAGTTTCCACCTTAGCCTCCCCCTTGGTGTTGACTTTCTGACTACTAACTTGGTATAATTCAGCAAAGTCCTGTTATTGGAAACAACCTCCAATAGGGTAAGCCTAAATCTGCATGATCAACTTGAATTCCTAAATTCATCTGTCAGCTGCCACCTGCAATATAAGAGATGGACTTCTCAGACTACCTGGCAAGAGGTAAAAGGAGAGGAGGAATTAGGGTGGGTGGTGGGGAAACAGGGCCTGCTGTCCTTACAATCTGCTAGGAAAATTTTGCAAACACCTCAACCCCTCAGTGCCGGAATAATGTATGGGCCATTCCCCAAATAGCAGCCAAGGACTCAAACATATAGGGAAAGCTTGAGTGAGGAGTAAAATGTAGGACAGCTCAGGGCCTGTGTTTTGGTTGTCAACCCATGTTTGTGTGCTTTGAAATTCTAGGTTACGCAGCAGCTTGAGAACAAGATTGTTGTCAGTAATTTCTGCCAATGAATTCTGAGTCATTTACCTTGATTTACAAGGAATGAGAAGAGAGAAACTATTTAATCAGTTGAAACCATGTGGATTTTTAGAGACAGGCTTAATGTAAATTACCCAAATGGTTTAGCACCACTAGATACCTCCAACCCAAGTCCAAATTCAGCATGATTCTTTTTTTTTTTTTTTTTTTTTTTTTGTTGAGATGGAGTCTCGCACTGTCGCCCAGGCTGGAGTGCAGTGGCCAGATCTCAGCTCACTGCAAGCTCCGCCTCCCGGGTTTACGCCATTCTCCTGCCTCAGCCTCCCGAGTAGCTGGGACTATAGGCACCCGCCACCTCACCCGGCTAGTTTTTTTTTTTTTTTTTTTTTTTTTTTTTTGTATTTTAGTAGAGACGGGGTTTCACCGTGTTAGCCAGGATGGTCTCGATCTCCTGACCTCGTGATCCGTCCGTCTCGGCCTCCCAAAGTGCTGGGATTACAGGCTTGAGCCACCGCGCCCGGCCGTGATTCTTAAGGTAAGAGTGAGATTTTTGACAAAATCCACTCTTCACTTAGAGAATCCCTTTCTCCCCTTTTCCCTAGTTGGACTGTAGGATTTCTCAATAGTGACACTCTTGACATTCTGGGCCATATAATGCTTTGTTGTGGGACAGGGAGCAGTCCTGTACAATGGAAGATATGTAGCAGCAT
Organism: Rhinopithecus bieti; assembly: GCF_001698545.2. Taxonomy (NCBI): domain Eukaryota; kingdom Metazoa; phylum Chordata; class Mammalia; order Primates; family Cercopithecidae; genus Rhinopithecus; species Rhinopithecus bieti. Next base: position 9,558,964 of record NW_016807677.1, read on the forward strand.
CCCAGACTCTACCCACCAGAAGTACCACCCTGTAAGGGGCCAATAGCATTCACTTCTACAAGTGGTAACAATAAAAATGTCTTTAGCTATTGTCAAATGTCTGCTGCAGAAAGCAAAATTGTCCCTAGGTGAAAATGGCTTAACTGGAAAGAGCTTTGGCTTGCTCTTCTCTAAAATAAAAAATTCGAAATATGTACACTTTCTTAGCCTATTGCACAAAGAAATACTGATTTATAGTATATACTGCCTCAGGGCAGTACATACATACCACATAAATACCTATGAACTGATTTTAACTAGTTAAGAGCCATTTTCATTTAATGTTCGATGAAATTAAGGATCATAATGTATGGAGAAACTGGTCAGAGAAGAACAGTAGGATAGTGTAGAAAACAGAAGCTCAAGGGAACTACTAGAGGAGGGAAGGAGGGAGGGGGCCAAGTGTTGAAAAATTATTGAGTACTATGCTCACTACCTGAGTGATAAGATCAATTATACCCCAAACCTCAGCATCATGCAATATACCACGTAACAAACCTGCCCATGTACTCCCTGAATCTAAAATAAAAGTTGAAATCATTTAAAAATAAATAAAAATTCAGGTTACAAAGAAAATGAAAATATAAGTCAGGAATAAGAGAAATGATATACAATATAAGCACCTCATATCCATGAAGCATATTTTACATAAAAATATGCACTGTGTCACTTGTCCTTGTGGCTACCCTTCCAAGTATATTGTAAACAATCAATAAATAGTTACTGATTTTTGAATTAATTACTGAAGATAACATCCCAATTTTTCAGATAAGGGAGTTGAATTTCTGAGTTTTCCCATGTTACAGGGACAGAAAGTGGCAGAGTTATGATTCAAACTCAGATCTATCTTACCTTCAAACCCATTTTTTTGTCGTTGTTGTTTTTGGTTTTTTTTGTTTTTTTTTTTTTGACAGAGTCTTACTCTGTTGCTCAGGCTGGAGTGTAAATGTAGTGGCACCATCTGGACTCACTGCAACCTCTGCCTCCTGGGCTCTCCAAGCGAATCTCATGCCTCAGCCTCCAAAGTAGCTGGGATTAGAGGGTTGCACCACCACACCTGGCTATTTTTAATAGAGATGGGATTTCACCACATTGGCCAGGTTGGTCTCAAACTCCTGACCTCAAATGATCTGCCTGCGTCTGCCTCCCAAAGTGCTGGGATTACAGGTGTGAACCACCACTCCCGGCTCATGCCCTTTTATAATACTTCTCAGCTGTGAATTCCCCTGCAGCCCCACTTCATTCTCATCGTGAAAAAAAAAAAAAAAAAAGTCCTGGGAAGGATTTTTTTCACATGTTGTTCAGCAATCCAGTCGCAAAAGGAAGCCCTGCATGTGCCAGAGCCCATCAAAGACACTGCGAGTTTGCATGAAGCCACTCGAGAATTCTCTCAAGGAAATACTTGGAATCTATGTCACAGAGTAGACAGAATGAAAAAGAAAAAGAGAACTATTGTTGCCAAGAGTAGATGGAGCCTATGACCAAATATGCTGTCATTACTTCTACAAAAATAAAAATAGACAACCAATGTTTTGCCCCTGAATAGACTAGAATGGCTCCTAGATAAACTTCTGAGCAGGGTCCCATTTTTCAGTGTTTCTGTTTTCCAAACTGACCCAGTAGTGTACAATTTAAATAAAGATACCATTACCTGTCCATCTTGATTAACCACAGCTATCTAGCTGTGCCATGACACAGGCTTTAAAATGGCTGGGAATGTGTAAATAATCATTGTTTACTCCAAACTGATGGCATCCCTTGGAACTACTCTCATCCAGACTATCCATGGAACCTGGATAGTCTGGATGAGAATAGTTCCAAAGGAATGCTGGGTTTTCTGTTGGTATATAGTAAGGGTGAAAATATGCAGCAAGTGACAAACATGTGAAAAGATGCTCCACATCACGTCATCAAGGAAATGCAAATCAAAGCAACAGTGAAATATCACCTTACATTTATTACAATGGTCTAAATCCAGAACACTGACAACACTAAATGCTGGTGAGAATGTGGAGCAATGGAATCTCATTCACTGCTGGCAGGGATGCAAATGCTACAGCCACTTTGGAGGGCAGTTTGGCAGTTTCTTATAAAAGTAAACATACTCTTACCATACAATCCAGAAATTGCGCTCCTTGGTATTTACCTAAAAGAAGTGAACGCTTATGTCTGCACAAAAGCCTGCACACAAAGGTTTACAAGAGCGTTATTTATAATTGCTAAAACTTGGAAGAAAATGAGATGTCCTTCAGCAGGTGAATGGATAAACAAACTGTGGTACATCCAGACAATGGAATATTATTCAGTGCTATAAAGGAGTGAGCTATCAAGCCATGAAAAGAGATGAAGGGAATCTTAAGTGCATACTACGAAGTGAGAGAAGCCAATCTGAAAAGGTTATATACTGTATAATTCCAACTATATGACGTTCCAGAAAAGGCAAAACTACAGACCAGTGAAAAGATCAGTGGTTGCCAGTGGCTAATGGATAAAGAAGGTTGACTAGGCAGAACACAGGGGATTTAGGGCAATGAAAATACTGACACTGATACAATGGGGGATACATGTCATTAAACATTTGTTGAAAAACCCATAGCATGTATGACACCAAGTGTGAATCCTGATGTAAACTATCTGTTTGGATTATAATGATATGTCAATGTAGGTCCACCAGTTATAAGAAACATACTACTCTGGTGCGGATGTTGATAATGGGAAGAGCTATGCATGTGGGGGCATGGAATATAGGAAATCTTGGTACCGTCCTCGCAATTTTGCTGTGAACTTAAAACTGCTCTAAAATATGCTGTGAAAATAACAGATAAACAAATATTAATTTGGGTCCAGCTATCTGTCTGTCATTGGGATAGGTGCTAGGGGTGGAGAGCAAATAAAATATAGTTCTACTTTTTAAGCAGAAATTTATCTATTCAGAGAGATGCAGCAAATGTACATGAGAAGGGGATATTGCAATACATGAAGAATTCTGTGAGAGTTTGCATTCTTGGTCAGCAAATATTCTCCTTCTCCTCCCACTGTGGGAAGAGTAGACCTTCTATGCCCAGTTGATCTTGGGTTTGGTCACATAACTTGCTCTGGCCTTAAAGTATCAGTGAATGTGATTTGATCAGAAGCCTTAAGAGTATTTGTGTGTTTGGCTTGTTTTTTTTTCACACTCCAGTGGTCTGCCAAGAGAAGATGCCCCAGGTAATCACTGCCCCTTCAACCTGGACCCCCAAATAAACATACATGGGGCAGACTTGAGCCCAGCTTCTCATCTGGAGCCAATGTCAGTTAACTCTTAGCATGCAACAGAGCTGCCCAGATGAGCCCATCCTAAATCAGTTGAATCACTATTGAACTGTGGACCCTCAAGCTTAAGAATGCTTGCTGTTTAAGCCACTGATATTTCAGCAGTTTCTTATACAGCAATTACATGCCAATACCAACACCAAACAAGGAACATGTAATAATAAGTGTATGTATGTGATCAAAATTGCCTTTTAAAAAAAGATAGAAATTGAAGTAGAGAGTGGAAAGAAAACTTTTAATTGCTTAAAAGAAGATAGAGGTTATCCCAGGTAAAAGGAATGGCATGAGCAAAGTTAGGTAGGTAGCTGGAAATGGTAAGTTGCCTTGGGGGCCCAGTGAACAGACCATTTTGACAGAAGCCAAATATTTTTACATCTTTTTTGTTTTGGTATAAACTGTAAAGGTAAGTTGGCATAAACCTCTAGAAGACTTTGAATATAAATCTAAGGAAATCTGACATGTAACCTCAGAGAAATGGTTAAGAAAGTCTGCAACTGCTTTTGTGATTTGGGGATAAACAAGTAACTTCAAGCAAACCTCTTTACACATGTATTAGAAACAGAAAATGGAAGCAATTCTTAAGGAAAGAGATTTCAAAAATGAGAAGAAATAAATTGTTTTATACATAATGAAATGAATTATGGGTGAGACATCCTGCTCTGTTGTGTTATGTATTTATTTTAAAAGGGAAGCTCAGTATAATTCTAATGAAGATATTTTTCAAGGTTCAGAAGATGGACATTTGAATCAAGATAGAGATCAATAAAGGAGGCTGAATTAAACGTCAGTCTGTAAATTGCCAAAACATAGACTGTTCTGAATCATCAACTTGTTAGTGATAAGAAGGGTAGAAGGAAGTAGTGGAAAGAGACTTCAAGGCTTGATATTTTCTTTGAGGTTTTCAGAGCTACAGGAGCTGCTGTGTGCAAAATGATGTGTTCCCTTACTGAAAGAAATCACCAAAACAGGTCCCAGAGCAAAAATCTTAATCCCTTTTGCAATGAACTCCCTAATCCTATAGCAAATGTAACCAGTGCAGTTCAAGGGAGAAGGACAGGGACAGTTTGAGTCAGGATTTCATTAGAGACACGAAAGGCTCCAGTTCACAATTGCAAATGACAATCTATCTCATTCTGTCAGTCAGAGGTAGGTAAGAAAGGGCATTTTAAACGCAGTTCTTTCCTGGGGAAAACTGCTAAGGAAAAAAGAACATACCCAGATGGCCAGCGCCTAAGGGAATATGAGGTGGGACGAAAGGAAGTCAGGCAAAAAAGATAAATTCCACACGCACGGCTTCTTATTGCCATTTCTTCTTTGTATAGTTGCTATGGTAACAGTGTTTTGGAAGCTCTCTAAACCTGCGTCTACTCAGTGCAAAGTGATCAAGTATTTGGGCTGAAATGACCAGTCAATCTAAGCCAACTGGTTTGATTTATTTCCAACTCATGTTCCCCCTCAACTCTAGCCAAATTGAGTAGCTGCCTAGCTGAATTCAGTGTCATCTTGCAGAAATAAAGTTGGTTTACCTGTTGTATATATTTGCATTCTTGCCTGATAATAAGATGATGATGCCCTTGGGATATGTCTTCCCCTACTAGTGCCCCATTCATTCTGGGGTTACAAGCAGCTCTAGAAGGGGATAGAGTGGCTGGGAAGGCAGGAAAAGACTAGTTGAATAATTCATACACTTGCATCAGGGATATAGGCACACAAGCAAACTGAGGAGCAAGGAAAAGCACTGCATCAGAGACCCAGCAGCCAAGCAGAAAAGAACCAGGATGGAACAGTTGCCCAAGGCAAGGCAGAGCTGAGAGACAGACGGAGGCACCAAAACGAGACCTGGGCAGTGAGGCCATCTTATCCAGGGCAAAGGCTGCATATCAAGCTGCTTCCTAGGCTGTTACCAAACTGAGGGTTTACTCCAGCATCCCCTGCTGCTGCCATTCCACGGGAACCCAGTCACTCTTCTCTAAGTCCAGCTGTGGATCACTGTCCTGCATCTTCCACCTGGCCCTGGCTTGACATTAGGCCATGCTTCCAGATGGCTGATCCAAACACAGTGGCTCATTTCTGTTAGATTCTCCCAAGCTCTTGCCCTGGACACCTTTGCTGATTGCACTGAAGAACTATTCCCTCCCGTCCCAAACCCCATCTGTCACCCCAACATGCAACATGAGGCTTCTCAGTTCTCTTTTTTTTTTTTTTTTTGAGATGGAGTCTCGCTCTGTCGCCCAGGCTGGAGTGCAGTGGCCGGATCTCAGCTCACTGCAAGCTCCAACTCCCAGGTTCACGTCATTCTCCTGCCTCAGCCTCCCGAGTAGCTGGGACTACAGGCGCCTGCCACCTCGCCTGGCTAGTTTTTTGTATTTTTTAGTAGAGACGGGGTTTCACCGTGTTAGCCAGGATGGTCTCGATCTCCTGGCCTCGTGATCCACCCGTCTCAGCCTCCCAAAGTGCTGGGATTACAGGCTTGAGCCACCGCACCTGGCCTCAGTTCTCTTCTCTTAGTGTATTATCTGTTGTCTGCCTAAGATGTCAGCTTGGCTTCTCCAAGATCAGAACCCCCGGTTAACCAGGAATCAGAATACTGCTTCTAGCCTAGTCAGTGCTGGTGTTTTACAGTCTCTCTCTCTCTCTGTCTCTCCCTCTTTGGTCAAAGAAGAAAAGAACAAAAAGGAATGACCTCTTATTAATAGAAAGATGCATAAATTATAAAACCAATATTCATCTACAAATTTCTGGGTAGGAAATACTGGAGATGTCTGAGTCTTTCACAAACAGAACTGGCCTGTGATATCGTGAAGTGAGTTTGAAGCTCTTTTCTTTTTATATGTTGTCTTATACCTTAGTTGCCAGGTGCCCAAGACCATGGGAGCCCACCCCTTGCATCATCATGCCCTGGATATAAGTCATGGAGTCAAAAGAGATCATTTCAGAGCTTTAATATTTAATGACTGCCCCACTGGGTTTTGGACTTGCATGGGGTCTGTGACCCTTTGTTTTGGCCAGTTCCGCCCATTTGGAATGGGAACATTTACGCAATGCCTGTACTCCCATTGTATCTTGGCAGTAACTAACTTGTTTTTTTATTTTACAGACTCATAGGCAGAAGGGACTAGCCTTGTCTGAAATAAGACTTTGGACTTGGACTTTTGTGTTAATGATGGAATGAGTTGAGACTTTGGGAGCTTTTGGGAAGGCATGATTGCATTTTGAAATGTGAGAAGGACATGAGATTTGGGAGGGGCCAAGGTGGAATAATATGGTTTGGCTCTGTGTCCCCACCCAAATCTCATCTCGAATTGTAATCCCCACATGTGGAGGGAGGGATCTAGTGGGAGGAGAGGGGATTGGATCATGGGGGTGGTTTCGTCCATGATGTTCTGGAGTGAGTTCTCACGAGATCTGGTTATTTGATAAGTGTCTGCTGCTTCCCCTTTCTTTCTCTCTCTCCTGCCACTGTGTAAGATGTGCCTTGCTGCCCCTTTGCCTTCCACCATGATTGTAAGTTTCCTGAGGCATCTCCACCCATGTGGAGCTGTGAATCAATTAAACCTCTTTTGTTCATAAATTACCCAGTCTCAGGTAGTATCTTTTATAGCAGTGTGAGAACAGACTAATACAGCAGGACCCTCTCTTGCTCCCCAACACCACAGATCCCTCCAATCACATGACCTATGATATAGCAACTTTATGTTCCCACTACCTCATTTTCTTTATCAAATTGAGCTGCCCCTGTGCCCCCATTTTCTCAGAGACAGGGCCCTTCTACAGAGAAATGGGTGATAGTTGAAAAGTTAGATAAAATATCCTTCCCCAGACAAACTATTTCATGACCATTCCTTTTATTACAATTGTGGAAAATACTTCAGAAAAGAAATTCACAAATTCCTAATGATGAATCAGATAAACTGAAGAATTTGTTCCATCTTTCAAAACTACACTTGCTATTTTCTAGAGGCTAAAACTTGGCATCCTGCTCTAATAAAATCAGATAAAACTATTGAAAAGTATAATGATGCTGATGATAAATAACAAGTGATATGCCTCTAGAATTTATAAATGCTTTCACATTATCTCCTTGACTTCCATTTTAACTCATAAGATACATATGATTTTATACCTATTTTATTTTACAGCTGAGACCCCAAAATTAAATACCTAACTTGGGTTTTCTGACTCCAAACTATACTTTTTTTTGGTATACTTTCATAAAATCCTTGATTCTCTAAATCTGTATTTTCTCATTGTTCCAGTTGGTGATTTTGTAGGAATCATTTTTCTCCTTTCATTTTCTACATAACTGCCTGATAAACTATGTACTCAGAGTTAGATTTTGCCTCTAAATAATGAATTGCACTTATGTTTTCTGAAGGTTCTCTTGTTAATAAAACATTTTCCACCTCCATCTTGCCTAGAAAAATTACTTTAAAATTTTGTGTATCACTCCAAGTATAAGACAAGAGCACAGATTTGAGATCAGACATCCAAAGCCGTTATGAACCAGTTGGAATCGCTGATACTGATAATGAGATTATGAAGTCTTTATCCCAAATGTGACTAGGTTTATGGATTTGGGGCTTTAATTAGTTTGACTTAGTTGCTAGGTTGTCTTTAGGGTTGTGTGTGTGTACATCGCACACACTTGAACACCGGTTGGGCAGGATGGTAAAGCAGTGGGTGGGGGATAAAGCACTTGGGAAGACATCAGCTTCTCTCTACTTGTTAGATATGTAAGAACAGTCTAATGTTTTACAGGTTTTCTTGCTTCTCTTTCACATTAGCATGACCCAGTAATGATGGTGATTTTAAGAATTTAATTTGGCAGGTAACTGATTCATAATTTAGATCAATCACTTATGGTATTTTCACAAAAAATAATAGTTGGAGATGTTCCCATTTAAAACAAATGTATGCCCAAGGAGAATGCATTTTCCCATGGGTTTTATAATGATTTTATTATGTCTACAGAAGGGCACATTCTAAATACTTAATGGAATGATAGACTGCAACAGTGTCAATAGGGCTGAATGTGTTATGTAAATGACATACTTTCATAGAACAGGGGGATATGTGCTTTATTGGTATGGGCAAAACATCACCTGTGATGTCTCCTTCAGGGCTCAATGCCAAAAAATCAAACAAACAACAACAACAACAACAACAACAAAAAACAGGGTTTCAGGTACTAGAGAGGAAGGAACTTTACAATCCTACTTATAATAGATTCCTATAAGACAAGGGCCAGTATATTCTAGATTCTATTGCTCCACCACTAGCAAGAAATACCTATGGTATACACCTGTAGTATTTCTTGCTAAAAAAAAAATCCAGAAAAATAAATTGCTCTATGAACAGCAATATATACTCTACACTGAAGTAATTTTGTTCCTGGTAACTTTTAATACACTGAGTTGATTGTACTGGGTGGTCTAATAAAGTTGCAGATTAAAATGACAAACTGTTGAGTACTGAGTCTGTGAACACAGGGTTATTTTCAGTGGTGACAGGGATTCAGACTCTCTCTAAGGCAAGCTTTGAAAATTGCTTAGTAATTCTGCCTTTTCCTCCCAGACAAAGAAAAGTAAAGGAAAGAAGAAGAGGCTGTTACATTTCTTCTTTCCCAGCAGAAGACTACAGCCCTGAATATGGTCCCTTCTATAAGCTTATAGACTGCCTTAACTCCGAGAGACCAAAGAATAAGGAGGAACAGAACTATCCAGCCCCTGGTCTAGGCAGTGGGAAATAGGGGAAGATGAATGGGCTCAGATCATTGGGGTAATTCAAGGGACAAGACATAAATACAAGACAACCCTCTCTTCTTTGGGTGTCTGTTCCTGTCCTCAGCTTCAGAGGCCCTCTGAGCTAGTCTCTACCGTGGAGACCCTGAAAAAGTAAGGAAAAACCACACATAATCTTCAGGCCTTGCTTCCCCTGTATTCTGAATGACTCTACCATATAAATGGAACTAAGGCCCATGATTAGCCGTAGTCTGCAGTGCACACTGTAAACACTCCACCGTGCTCTGTCCAGCTCACCTGACACATAAGACCCAAACTCTTGACACCTCTAAAACAAGCATTTGATACTCTGTGAAGAACACCAATTTGATCTGATAGAAGGGTATCAGCTTCTGTACCAGTGTTCTCCATTGTATTGTATTTTACTGCAGTACAACTCAACTAGATATATGGCGCGTGTATGTGTGTGTGCCTGCGCGCGTGCACGTGCATATATATACACCTACCATGTGCTAAGTGTTATGAGGGATACCGAATATTTAAGAACTATTCCAGCCTTGCAGGCACTCATAGTCTATTAAGAAAATGAGACAAGTATTCAACAACATTTGAATCCAGATGGAAGTTAGGTGCAAAAAGAGAGCTGCACAGCACAATACATGTAGTAGGGGCTGGGGGAGAAACATACCAAGGGAAGGAAGAGAGAGTGCATCCAGCACCCTCATTTTCACTCCATGGGCCAAGACAGGGTTTCTCAAGCTCAGCATTTCTGACATTTTGGCTGAATAATTCCTTGTTACGGGGGCTGTCCTGTGTATTGTAGGGTGTCTAACAGCATCCATGGCCTCTACCCACTACATGCCAGTAGCACTGCCCCCTGCTCCCAATCATGATAATCAAAAATGTCTTCAGACATTGCTAAATGTCCTTTAGAGAGCAAAATCACTCCTAGCTGAGAACCACTTGACCGAAACTATTCCTTTGTAAGAATATAATTGAATCTATGTACCCAGAGATATTTCCACTTATTTGAACACCATCCAGGCAGTAGTTTTTCATAAATCTTCTCCACCCACCCTTTCCTGCCTAGGTTAAGTGCAGAGAGATGTTGCAAGATTAACTGAGATAGGGGTGGGGGTGAGGGGGGTGTTTTTTCATTTTGTAAGAAACCAGTTTAACATCTGGTCAAAACATGCATGTTAGCACTGACTCTATGTATTACACCATGTATTGTGTCAGATTTTATAGATTTATTTCTCCAGCTGTTGGGGCTGCTCCTGAAAGACAGCTCTCAGCTGTTCTCTCTTTGGGGACGGCCTTGGCCAGAGATATCCGCGTTACCCAAGGTCGTTCCTCTTTACAAGGGCATCCTGAACCCAATCATAGTGGGGATATAAAAGGCGCACGGGCTGCCTGAATAAGATGCTGATGTGGTGGTCACTGGAGCCTTGGGACCTGTGCAAGAAAAGAGTCACTAGAAGGAAGCATGGTGCTAGGAATTACACTGATTTATTTTATAATTCTGCATAGGACTGGGCCTGCTGCTGCTGGAAATGGAAATTTCACATACATTGTACTGACCTCCTTTCCTAACCATATCTTGAAAGGAGCCTTCTATTTGGGCCAAGAGGTGAAAATAAGGAGGACAAAGGTCAAAGAAGGGCCGGCTATTTAGGGTAGTCAGAGAGAGAACATATGAAACATTTCAGCTAAAATTGGACAGAAAGAAGCAGCAGTTAAAAGTCACTCTGTAGGAAATTAGACCAGAAGCTGGACTTAAAAGCCCCAGCCTTGCCTCTGTGGAGTGTCACCTTTCTGATCCTTCCTGAGCAAAAAGGAGAACAGTGAGTTTTCTCTCAGAGATGGCCAGGAACCAGGAGTGGGTGTTGTGTGCGATGCTGCTTCATGCTCAGGATAAAGTCCTGTGCCCTTGGCCAAGACAAGTGATGGGTCAGGGTGGGAAAGAACTGCTCCACATCCGTAGACTTGTATCTCTAATAATTTTTACGCTCACTGGGATTTAAACCTTTGCTTGGAGGGATCATCGTGTACCTTACTTTTGTTCAGAGTACCTATCTGCTGAGCCAACATTTTGGAACATCAGGTTGAGGGTGTTGATATGAAACAGGGCTGAGAGTGAACACAGAGTCCCAGAAATGCAGCCCCTGGAAATAAAACATCACCATGCCCTGTGAGTATCAGTGCCTGGGCACAGGAACTGTGCCTTATAAATTGTTGCAGGTCGGGTTCCTGGGGAAGCAGACTCTGAGACAGGGATTAGCATTCAGGGTGTTCCTTACAGAGTGCTTTTTTGACATCAACAGCTGTAAAAGGGAAAGGATGGAAGCTGGCTTGGGCAGATGGGCAAGTTAAGAAAGTTCCCATGTGGAGCTCTGGAGCTGGCATGGTCCTGCAGTTGATATGAGTTGGAAGAATGAGTCCATCTTCTGGTCTAATTTCCTACAGAGTGAGTTAACTGCTGCTTCGTTCTGCCCAACCTTTAGCTGAAGTGTTTCATATGTTCTGTCTCTGGCTACCTTAAATAACTGGCCCTTCTTTGTCCCTTTGTCCTCCTTCTTTTCACTTCTTAGCCCAAATAGAAAGCTTCTTTCAGGATCTGGTTAGGAAAGGAGGTCAGTGCAATGTACATGAAACATATTTCTAGCAGAAGCATGTCAGTCCTATGCAGAATTATAAAATAAATCAGCGTAATCCCTGGCCCTAAGCTCCCTTCTAGTGACTCTTCTCTTGCCCAGGTCCCAAGGCTCTGGTGACCACCACGTCAGCACCTTATTCAGGCAGACTCTCACACCCTCTGCACTTTCCTGCCTCTCTTTTGCCCATTAAAATCTTCCTCCTTTTGCCCCATTTACTTGGCCCCTGGTAGGCTGCTGGAGGACTATTTACACATGCACTTGGCTGTGGTGTGACTAGATCACAGTGTTTTTATACGTTATTCCTCCCACAGGGCATTTGTGTTTTCATGTCAATCTCCAAGAACGTAGGGACAAGTAGTGTGAGGGTCTCGTGAAACAAGGAAGGGCCATTTGTGAGCAAAGTAAACTTTTTCCATTCTGTAAATCATGTTGATAGGACCGTTTCCCTCACTCATGACTCTGACCCACATACTCCAACCAACCTGAGCAAGGAGAGAAGGACCTCTTCTCTCCCATCACTGCATGGCAGTGCAAACGGGCTAACCAATGCTTCCATTCCCATGCATGGGACAAAGTTGCTGAACAGCCAACTCAACCAAGCTAACAAAGTGATGAATTCATTTCATGAAAGTAAAATTTGACTGATTTGATGAAGCTGACAGGTTTGTTTTCATACTATTGGAAAATTAACTAACTTAGCTTTTTTCTTTTCCCTTTTGTTTTCTACATTTAATTCTAAAAGACCTACTCAGCATACACTATGAGGCTTAATTAAAATAAGCTGATAACAAATCAGTTGCAGACAATACAACAGCCCAAAGTTTCCCCAAGGTGATAGAGGGTTTGGCCTCGCACATCACCCCTGCCATTCACACCTCAAATCTTCCCAAAGCTGTGCTCAGCAAGGACTCCAGGACATATGAAATCCAAAGGAACAATTGAGGAGATGCAGGACTGAGAAAGAGAGGAATATATTTATCAGTCTCACAGAGAATTGTACTCAGTAAACCAAAATGAACCTGACAGAAAACAAAGGAAGAAAAGTCTGCAGCCAGAATTGCGAAGACCCAACAGTGGGGTCCCAAGCAGAATCAACACGCACGCAGTCCCCTTGAAAATAGGCTTTGGAAAGATCTTCCCAGGATTGCAGGTCACATGCTGGCTCCCATCCACCCTCAGTCATCTCTAAAAGGACAAATGCAAGTTTCCACAAGTCTAATTAATGTGATGTGGCAGCTTTGTCTGCAAAATAAACACTGATCCCTAGAATATCAGTTAGTGAAAGACAGTTGGGTCACCTTGCTTGGTAGTGTTCAAGTTTGTTTTCCACATTAAATCTTTAGGTTTTTCTCAAACAATAATTGTAACAAACACACATATAGCTGATCTAATTGGAGCCAGAATGAAGCAATCAACACGCTTAATATAACTTCCACCTCCTCATTCCGAAATTGCTTTTTCTCTTTCTTTTTTTTTTTTTCATTTAGTTCTAATGGTGTATCTATTCAGTGCTCACTATAAGTCTTTTGCCAAAATTTTTCTGGCCATCTCTTAGTTGTTTGTAGTACGTTTCTTAAGAAGGATTCATGAAGCCATTTCTGCCTAAGTTCTTTCAAAACTATTTCCCTGTAGTCCGTATATTTGAAGCCTAATCACTCCTCTGTGAACCTTTCTGCACATTTGCTCTTCACCTGCCCTGGTGCAGGTGACTACTATCTGGCCCTAGTCTTGTTGGAGCTAAATTCTTTTCACAGCAGCACCAGCTTAAGTTTTAACATCTGTACTTTTAGGTTTGGTTTCTTCGCTAAGGGGATGTGTTGTACAAGTTCTTCCTGAAGTCTGCTGCCATTTGGTGCCCTGAGTACCTTGGCAGTTCTTGCCCAACTCCCCGCCACACCTGACACAGCTTCCCTCACAGCTCTGCCTCATAGATGCTTTTGGCTGCCATTATGCAATATTTGGAGCTTCCAGACTTACATGTCCCCTGGTTTCACTGAAAATAAAGTTTGTGTATATTACATATTACATATTTTATGTAATTATCTTTGTTTGGTTTTATTCCCTGAAGAAGAAAGGAATGGAGTCTAAGCTAACCTACCAGGTTTGTACTGGAAGTCCTGCCAACAGCCTTTAAGGAGGCCTGGTAAGAGACCTTTGCCCACAAGAGCACTCTGCATTGGATTACAATGACCCGAATCAATAAACTCTTCTCTTGGAAGGTATGAATGTTAGCTACACAGAGAAGGAGAGTCAGTCATTCAGTGGAGCAAAATGTCAAAGCAAGGGAAAGAGACTTGGAGAGAGAAGTGCTGACTCGAGAGAAAATGAGCTGCCAGAGGCACATTCTATCTCAAAAAACCTACTCTAATCTTTGTACGGTCTTACCTACTGCAATAAATTCTTCAGCTCTCTTGCCTTCTCAAATTATTTCATAAAAACACATCACTGTGGCTCAGAACCTGAATGAGTATATCAAACTCAGCATCCACAGCCCTATAGTAACTGGATTTTATTCCTACTTCTCTAAGTGGTTGTGCTTGCTTCCTTGGTTTCCTCCTCCCATTTTCTTTAATAGAAGGTAATAGATATTCTATCCTCAGCCCTTGGTAGCCTTTTCAGTTTGCATGTGTTTCAACTCAGGCAAATGACTCAATACTTGATCCCAGTTCCTGCTTCTCTTCCATCATTTATTTGCAATCCACACTGCCTACTGCAACTCACCAGTAAGGCCTTCCCAGTAAACCCAACTATCCCCAAAGTTAAGTCCATTATTTCCTTACTCGATATCCCAGCCTGACTTTGGTGTCGATTCTGATTATTTTATTTCCCCTGACTCTCAAACCCCACCACAGGCAGGTCATTACTGACAATGACTCTTTGAGGAAGAGATTTCTAATACTTACCAATATCTGTACTCCCTCTTCCCTCCTGCACATAAACCTGGATTTTATTTTCCAGCCTCTCCTGCAGTCAGATGTGACCAAAGGAATATGAGTGAAAGGAATGTGTACCTCTACCAAGCATGACGCATATGAAGAAACAAGCCATCCATCCACATCTGATCCTTGTCTTATTCTCTATCTGCCAGCTGAATAGAGAGAAAGAACTCCTGCTGGCCCACACTGGACTATGACATGAGCAAGAAATACACTTTTATTATGTTAAGCCACTAATATTTTGGGATTTTTTTTTTAGAGCAATGGAATCTATCATGATGAATACATTTTTTAACATTCTAATATCTTTTTTTTTTGCTAAAATTGATCCATATTCTGCATACTTGCTTTTGTCACTGATCATGTAAATTTTCCCAAATCTGTTAGTATAGAGGCTATTCATTCTTTTTAATAGGGGTGTAATAATCCTATATGTATTGCAGTATATATTTAATACATTATATTCAACATATATGATTTAATAATTATTACAGATGAACATATCTTTGCTTTTAGATTCCTACTTCTATAAATGATGCTGCAATAAACATTCTTATACATCCCCATGTGTGTTATTAACACAACTATTCTTTTGATGATTTTTGAAATGATAAAATTTGCCAAATATCCCTTTGGCTTCTCTTGACTTCTTTCTTCAAGTTAGTACCACTCCCAGTCTAATTTGAAGGCAATCTTCATCAATTCAGTGTCCCACTGTCACCTCCATCTATCATATCACCCCTATGGTCACCATCCTAGTTCAGACACCTACTACCTCTCACCTGCATGATGGTAGGAGACTGACTGTTCCTTTAAAATGTATTATTTTGGAATGCTGGCTTAAGCAGAATTAATTGTTTTCCAAATGTCATCAACTCCTTAGACATTGTGAGTTTCTTATAAGGGGATGCATTATGCAGCATTCCCCAAATTTATTTTACTATAGTTTTTTTCCAGGGGGCATCTTAAAAGATTAATGTATAAAACACAATTTGGGAAGTGCTGTTCTATATGACTCACCCAAACCAGTTTGTTTGTTCTCACTTTTTAACAAGTTAAATTTATGTCACATAGACAGTCATAGATCTCCACTTTGCCCTTAAGGATCATAATTCCACGTATCATTTGAAGACTATTATTCCTGGGCATTTGCAGGAGAACACAGTGAGTAATTCTGAAATAAAATGCAGTTGTTCCTTGGTATCCATGGGGGACTGGTTCCAGAGCCCTCACAGCTATCAAAATTTCAGGATGCTGAAGTCCCTTACATAAAATGGCATAGTATTTACGTGTAAACTACACACATCCTCCCATATACTTTAAATCATCTCTAGAGTATGTACTAGTAAATTTTTATTTTACTATGACTGTGTCTACATTATATCAAATAATTCACTTTAAAAGTGAAAAATGTATTCAAGCTGATTGTATCACATAATATAGATTTAAGAGAGAATGAATTTTTAATGACACTGACTGAGCTATATACAATTTATCATTTTCTTTCAGAGAGAATTACAGAGTTGTTTGGTATGCCAGTCAATTGCTTACTTGTTCTCAAATCCTTTATCTGACTTTCCCCTTGTGTTCTCTGTATCACAAGGAACTGCAGTTCTTACGCTTTCTTTTCAATTGGCATCTGCAAATACTTAGCCAATGTTGGGGGAACTGGTAGAATACCAGAAAGCAGAGAGAGAGAAGCCAGGGCATTTTCCCTCTTTTTTAATACCTTGGGTAGAAACTTTAGCGGATTTTTTTGCCATGGTTCAAGCTACCACTACACAGCCCCTCCTGTGGTCCCAGATATTCTAGGCAGCCCTGTCTTGGTCTGACTCTTATTAAATAGTCCTGTCTCTGGATTTTGGAAACAAATTTCCTCCCATTGTCTCTCTCGCCCTGGAGATAGCGGTAGTCTTCTGCTGTTTCTAATCTCTAGGTTACCTCACTACTTCCTGTTTGACTCTTGCCCTCCCAGACCTTGCCTATTCCTTTTACTAAATGCCCTCTTATTAAATGCCTAAAGTGGTTCTTCTTTACAACTGGATCATGACTAATAAGGAAAATGGAGCAGATAACCTACTTTAGGATGTTAGTAGTGAGTCGATGGCATGGCCCATGACATTTTATCAATGATATTGATTCAACGTGGCTAAGATTATCAAATGCTTCAAAATACCTAAAACAGACTAAAAGATATTATATTAGCGAGCAAGGAGGGAAAAATCAGTAAAGTTTGTCTCTGATGCAGGGAAGCTATTGTTTGCATATTGGTTTATACTACGGGTACTAGTCTAGATGAAGGAAGATATCACAAAATCAAGATAAAATAAATAATATGAGCACATCAAGTAGCCTAGTGAAGAAAGTGAAAGAAAGCTAATTTACTGATGTGTTTGTGCCACCACCCTAATATCATCTTGAATTGTAATCCGAATTTGAATCCCCACGTGTTGGGGTAATCCCCATCTCATGGGAGCCGATTAGATCATGGGGGCAGTCCTCCCATGCTTTTCACATGATAGTGAGTGAGTTCTCACAGGCTCTGATGGTTTTATAAGGGGCTTTTCCCCTTTGACTTGGCATGTCTCTCTCCTGCTGCCGTGTGAAGAAGGATGTGTTTGCTTCCCTTTCTGCCATGACTGTAAGTTCCCGAAGCATGACACATATTATTTTGGGGTAGTGGTTCTCTCTAGTACAGAAAGAAGAAGAAAAGAATAGGTTAAAAATCTTTGGTGGTATCTGTATGTATTACTATTTTTTAAAGGTTATAAAGAAAAATCTCACCTGAAACAAAGCAAAATGCTAACATAATCTTGTGTTGTGGGGGAGTTACAATTTCCAGTCCTTTTCTATATGTTTGAAATAGGTCTCAACAGTAAAATATTATGTTTTATAAACATAGTGATTGGTTATATTAAACATATAATAAATATCTGTGAATTTACAATTCAAAATGGAAACTAGGAATATTACAATAACATGCTTCTAACTGCTTGGTGCCTGGTCCATTCCTTACCTATTATCATTCCCCCTTCAAAAGGTAACCATTATCCTGAATTCCTGGTTTATCAGTTCTTCCTGTCCCTTATTATAGAGGTTTATTATAGCTCTATGTATTCATAAAACGTAAAGCCTAAATTATTTCTAACTTTTGAGATGTGTTGAGTCTTTCTTAAAGGCAAAAGAAGACTCTTTGTATACAATTAAAACACCTAAAATTTAAAATGTATATTTTCTGGCTACCTGAAATTAAACTATATTCAATAACAAAAAGATAACCAGAAAAAAATCCAATTGCATGGAATTAAATCTAATTTCATGGAAATTAAACAATATACTTAGATATAAATTATGATTCAAGGAAAAAAATCAAAAAAGAAAATAGAAAACATTTTGAAGTGAATCATGATGATGAAGATATGACAAAATATAAATAGTTATGGAACATAGTTAAAGCAAGGCTTTGAGGGAAATTATTAGCTTTATATTATAAAATAAAGGTAGAAAATCCATTTTTTAAGCTATCACCTCACTTAACTAAAAAAACACAGAAAACCAAATCTATGAAAAGTAGAAAAAATAAAATAACAAATATAAGTGAAATTAATGAGAAAACAATACAAGAGAAAACAAGACCCAAGTGTTTCCCCATAAAATAAATAAAATTGATCAACTCCTATCAACTCTGATCAAAAGAAGGAGAAAGAAAAGCACAAATTACTAGTACCAATGAAAACAGGACATAACTTCAGATCTTTCAGACATAAAAAGTAACTTTACACTAAAAAAATTGACATTTACACATAATCATCAAGAGAATAGAAAAGTGATGATAAAAATTTTAGGAAATATACAGGTAAACATTTTCACAATCTTGAAGTAGTCAGAGATTCAGTAAGATCCAAAAAAGTGCTAATTATAAAATAAAATGTTGTTAGATTCCATTAGAATTAAGATTTCCCATTTATTGCAAGATACCATTAAGAGAATAAAAAGGCAATTCACAGATGTGAGATATCTGCAATACATATATCTGAAAAATGGTGTAAATCCAGATTATATAAATAACTTATAAATTAAAAAAATTAAAACTCAGTAGAGAAAATAGAAAACAATGTTAAACATATACTTCCCAAATGAGGATATTCAAAAAGTCTATAAGCAAAAGATATAAGTGAACACCTAACTAGAGAGAATATACAGATGGCAAATAAGTACGTGAAAAGATGTCCAACACCATTAGCCATCAGAGAAATGTAAATTAAAACTACGGTGTGATTTCACTGCACACCTACAAATGGCTAAAGTAAAAAAATAGTAACAAAACTAACTGCTGGCAGGGATGTGGGAAACTCATGCATTGCTGATGGGACTGTAAAATAGGACAACTACTCTGGAAAACAGTTTGGCAATCTGTTATAGCACTACATATGCAAGTACCATCGACCCAGCAATTGCTCTCTTAGACACTTATCCAAAAAGTGGAAATGTATGTTCACCCAAAACCTAGTACCAAATGTCCAGAACAGTTTTATTTATAATAGCCTCAAATTGAAAACGACAATGGCCAGGTGCAGTGGCTCACTCCTGTAATCCCAGCACTTTGGGAGGCTGTGGCAGGCGGATCACCTGAGGTTGGGAGTTCAAGACCAGCCTGACCAACATGGAGAAACCCCATCTCTACTAAAAATACAAAATTAGCCAAGCGTGGCGGTAGGCATCTATAATCCTAGCTACTCGGGAGGCTGAGGCAGGAGAATTGCTTGAATCCGGGAGGCGGAGGTTGCGGTGAGCCGAGATTGCGCCATTGCACTCCAGCCTGGACAACAAGAGCGAAACTCCACCTCAAAAAAAAAGAAAAAAAGAAAACACCACCAATGTCTATAAATTGATAAATGCTTAACAAAACTATAGTGCATACAAACAACTAAATACTACTGAGTAGTGGTATTCTAAAATGAGTGAATTTCCAGAAAGAAAACTAAGAAATTTCCCCAAAAGGCCCTCAGTTTCCACAAAAATTCTTTTTTTAATTTTTGTTTTTGTGTTTTGTTTTTTTGTTTTTGAGACAGTGTCTTGCTCTGTCATCCAGGCTGGAGTGCAGTGCCATGATCTCGGCTCACTGTAACCTCCACCTCATTTTGTGTTTTGGATAGAGACAGTGTTTCACCATGTTGGCCAGGCTGGTCTCGAACTCCTGAGCTTAAGTGATCCACCTGCCTCAGCCTCCCAAAGTGCTGGGATTATAGGCATGAACCACTGTGCACTGTCTCCACAAAAATTCTTAATGTAGAAGATCATCATGAGACAAAATACCCTTTCATTAGATGAATCAAGATAGGTGTGAGGAAAGGTGTCTAGAAATGACAGATACAAAAGAATGTAATATGTTGAACATGAAGTTTGAATAATCAATGCATCTCCTTTATTATACTTTTGGCAGGAGTGGTGACAGTTCGAGACAAGGACAAGAGCACCAGACTTCAGAACTTGACATCCACAAAATGTAAATAAGTTGAAAATTCAGCTCTGTCACTTGACATACGAGTTCTGCCCTCTGCCCCTACTCCTTGCAACTCTTTGAGCCACAGCTCTGCCTTCAGTAAGTGATTCCTTTCCATAATAGAACAGTGGGAAGATGTTTTGTTCATAAAGAAAGTGACCATAGCTATTGATTTCTGGAAAATGTTAAAACAACAAGGTTTTCAATTCCTTTGTTGACAAGTGAAAATGTTTTCTTTGTTAACTAATGTTTCAGAACTGGGCTTTCTACATTGAAGAAAATTAATGAAGAAAATAAATCAATTTTACAAAACGTCCCTGAAAATTCTACCCCAAACTATCCTGAGATTTGCTAGTCAGCAAGCTTAACATACAATTTGAAAAAGAAATATGAAGTTGAATCCCCGAGATAGTAAAAGAGCAGACATGGTGGGCGGAGCAAGATGGCCGAATAGGAACAGCTCCAGTCTCCAACTCCCAGCGCGAGCGACACAGAAGACCGGTCATTTCTGCATTTTCAACTGAGGTACTGGGGACATCTCACTAGGGAGTGCCGGACAATCGGTGCTGGTCAGCTGCTGCAGCCTGACCAGCAAGAGCTTAAGCAGGGTGAGGCATCACCTCACCTGGGAAGTGCAAGGGGGAAGGGAATCCCTTTTCCTAGCCAGGGTAACTGAGACACACAACACCTGGAAAATCGGGTAACTCCCACCCCAATACCGCGCTTTAAGCAACGGGCACACCAGAAGAATATATCCCTCACCTGGCCGGGTGGGCCCCACGCCCACGGAGCCTCCCTCATTGTTAACACAGCAGTCTGCGGGGATCTAACCGCAAGGCAGCAGCGAGGCTGGGGTAGGGGCACCCGCCATTGCTGAGGCTTAAGTAGGTAACCAAAGCCACTGGGAAGCTCGAACTGGGTGGAGCTCACAGCAGCTCAAGGAAACCTGCCTGTCTCT
>NW_016807677.1:9584494-9593787 GCF_001698545.2 Rhinopithecus bieti
AATGATGAATTGATGGGTGCTGACGAGTTGATGGGTGCAGCACACCAACATGGCACAAATATACATATGTAACAAACCTGCACGTTATGCACATGTACCCTAGAACTTAAAGTATAATAAAATAAATAAATAAATAAATAAAATTTAAAAAAAAAAAAAGAGCAGACATTGGGGAGGACATTATTCTAAGTGAAATAACTCAGAAATAGAAAGTCAAAGACTGCATCTCCTCACTTATAGGTAGGAACTAAAGAGTGGATACACATGAACATACAAAGTGGAATAATAATAGACCCTGGAGACTACAAAAGGTATGAGGGTGTAAGAGGCACAAGGGATGAAAAAATTACCTATTGGGTACAATGTTCACTATTCAGGTGATGGGTACACTAAAAGCCAGACTTCTCATTACGCAATATATGCATGTAGAAAGTTTGCATTTGTACGCCCAAATCCATAAAAATTTTAAAACAACAATGATAATAAAGATCTTCTTTTAATAGAAAGCAGACATCAGGCTCTATTATTCATCCAGAATATTAATAACCAATGGAAGAGACTATATACGTAACCTCAAAGGTCCCCAGGTCAGAACACAGTTTTCAGCTTTCCCTACTCCCCACCCCAACCCTAGTGACCCCCTAAAAGTCTGAATATAAGCAAATAAATCCCAGAATGTTAGCACTGAAAGAAACCCTGTAAATCATTTGTTTTACAATGAATACAAAAGGTAATCAAGGTATAGTATTTACCATCCAGACACTTATAAAATTAAGAACAGAAGAAAGCAGAGGTTTCTAACATCTTAATGCACACAAATTCAGGGTCTGTTTGAAAAACAGTCACCAACTGCAATCGCTTCACAATATAGTTTTGAGAAAACCATTAGCAAGGTCACCGCTGAAATGAGCCAAGGCATAGCCATTCTCCAGCCATCTACAAGTAGCAAGGAAGTAGACTGAGCCGTGTCTTATCTTTCCTCAGCTTCATGAACTTCCAGATTACCTTCCTCTTCACTATGGAGACCTTTATAAATCATGTGATCAGCCCACCTTTTGGTTTAGGGATTGGCAAGAACAGCAAGCACGTGCAGACAAGGAAGTTGTTAAATATAGAAGGTGAGAACAAGTACTGAATTTTATAATACTGGATTTTGTTAAGCTACACACTAGTGGTCCTGAGAAGAGAAGCTCAACTGTAGGAGTCCTGAAGGCTTTGTGGAGAAAGAACAGTAGGGGAGGGGGTTAAATCCTTCAGTTCCTAGTAGGTGGAGGTTGATGTCACTTCTAGCCCAATAGTAAGGATAGGCTTTTAAAGTTCTTAATATGGACTAAGCCATTGTTTCTTAAATTACATAAAGAGACTTTAAAATGTGACAATGTTAGATCTGGAATAGAAATTGTCCTGCAGAAATTAGTGTTGGCTCCAAGAACAGAATCACAGAGAAACCTACAAGCAAGTCCATGTCTCTCTGGGCAAGACCCTCCAAAAACAGGGGAGATTGGTGCAAAAGGTTTATCTCACTTTCCTGTTGTTGGATCTTAGGATTTACAAGTCAAAGAGATTTGTTATGGTTCATTTATTCATTCAGTGAATATTTACTGAGCATCTGCCGTATGCTAGACAGATGCTGTGCTAGCTGCTGGTAATATGGCAATTCCAAAGAAGCCCTTGTCCTTGTGGCAGTTAGAATCTGAGAGGGAGAGATGAACATTAAACTAATAATTATGCACTTACTTATTAACAGATGGGAAAGTCTAGCTGGGTCACTTGACGGTAAAAAAAATAAAATAAAATAAAATAAAATGAGGCTGAGAGAGGAAGTGACTTTCCAAAGGTCAGCCAGGTAGATGAGTCAGTGAAGCATATGGTTAGAAGCCTATTCTAAGCTGTGACCCAAGTTCAAGTCTTGGCTCCACTTCCTAGTAGCTGTGGAATATCAGACAAGGTACGTAACATTTCTCAATGTCTCTATATCAGAAAGAAGGGGGCAATAGCCCTATACATTTGGTGGTCTTAAACCATTAGTGAAGTAACATATATAGTGCACTTACCACTCAATAACTGTCAGTTGTCATCTTATTATTATTGACAGAGTTAGCACTGTTGTCCAGGTTTTTTTTTTATTATTATTATACTTTAAGTTCTAGGGTACATGTGCATAACGTGCAGGTTTGTTACATATGTATACTTGTGCCATGTTGGTGTGCTGCACCCATCAACTCATCAGCACCCATCAACTCGTCATTTACATCAGGTATAACTCCCAATGCAATCCCTCCCCCCTCCCCCCCCCCGTGATAGGCCCCGGTGTGTGATGTTCCCCTTCCCGAGTCCAAGTGATCTCATTGCGCAGTTCCCACCTATGAATAAGAACATGTGGTGGTCCAGGTTTCTTAACAGCAAAGTCACTGCTTCTATCCCTGCACCTCACTGACTTGATACCATTTCATGTTTTCTTTCCTTTTCTATCTAACCAAAAAAGTTTCCTGGAAAGTAGGTCAGATTTTAGCTAACTCTCACTACTGCAGCTTTTATATGGAGGAGGGGGCACAGGAAGCTCTTTAGCAATTCTGAGTGCCCATCCAGGCTTCTAGAAGGATGACAAAATATTTCCCTGAGAGTTTATTTAATTTTGTCCCTAGGCTTGTTCACAATTCTGACCATCTGGTCCTGGAGGCTTCTCTATTTTTAATATTTCTACTTTGAGTGTTTTGCTTTCTTAACCTATTCTAGGATTAGTCGCCCCTTTCAACCACCCCTCTCGCTCTACCAACCCCTGATTTATTTTCCTTGAGCAGATTACTCAGTAGGACAAGTTTACTGTAGCCTGTAACTTTGATAAACTCAGAACTAAAAAATAGAGACATCTCAGGTCATCTGAAAGGTCACAGCAAAACTGAATTTTGCACAATATTCATTCATGATATTGTTCCAACAAGATCACACCAAAGGTACATGTTACAAATATTAATAGCATTTCATAGAAGAAAGCTTTTCCCATCTGTATATAAAACATACAGGTGTATAAAAAATTTTTCTCCTGAAAATATAGACCTTGTCAATGTTGGTCAGGTAACTCTAAAGAAAAAAACCCAGCTTGAGCTGTCCATTCAGGGTTCTTCTAGGCCATCTGTTGCTGTAGTTAAATGACAGGATGTGATTGGGGTATGTATCAGAAGCTTTCCTGCACCAAAACAATCCCTCTGCCAGCCTGGCTACCTGAATTCCCCAACAGCAGTATCATTCCTTCAAACTGGAGCAGTGTCCCTAGAAAATCTATTTCCTGAAGAATAGAAATTAACAGCCTTTATCAAACTAGGTCAGTTTTTTTGTTTTGTTTTGTTTTTTGTTGTTGTTTCGTTTTTTTTCTGATCTACTGACTCATCCAGCTAGAGGTAGGACTTTAAAAGACTAGTACACAGGACAGATAACGATTTTATGGGGTACAGGTGGAAAGAAGTTCCCTTCCCTTGGATCTCCCAGTCCTCTGTGTTCATCTCCGTCTAACCCTCATCTCACTGGACTGCCAGTGAGTCTACTTAGCCATTTCCTTCACAGTCTATGATCTCTCTGTAACCCAGAAAGGGTTTTAATAAATGTTAGAATAATTGATAGACAGAACACAGTACTGACAATATCAGAGGACACTGTAAAGACAAAAGATGGAAAAGATCATATGGAAATTGGAAATCTTGATGATAAAGGATGACAAGGGAAATAAAGGGTGAGCTACGAACAAAATATCCAGGATCAATGTATCTATAACATTACTCACACCTCCACAAAACACAATCCCCCAATCACATCCTGTCATAAAACACATGGGGGGAGGGGGTGTTTGTTTTGTTTTGTCTATTTTTTTCTTTCTAAACATCTTTTAAGAACTTGCAGTCTTTTGTTTTTGGATGTCCTAATAGCAAGATTGGCAGTAAGCAAACTTAAATGTTATTCTGATGTCGCCAATAATGAAACTAAGGATCTGAGAATAAAATCTACTCAAGATCACACAGGTGACAAATTTATTGAAAAGAACCTAGACCTTTGGCCTTCTGATATGCTCACTGCCTCTCTGCCTTACTTACTGTGCTCATTTTTGACGAGGCCTGGGTCAGTGGACACAGTGAAAAAGAACGTAAGATTTGGAGTCAGAACACCTACCTACACTCAAATCTTGCCTCTGCCAATTTATGACCTTGGGCAAATCATTTTTTGTTTTCCAAAATGTAACAGCTTAGTGTTTTTCTCCCTATTTATATAAGATTTGCATTTCTAAGACATAACTTGAAAATCTGTATTGCAAAACACATAGTAAAGCTTGATAAAATATGACATTGTTTTAAATACATAGTTGAGCTCTTAGGAAAGTGAAGGAAATAATCAGGAGCCAAAAAACAAGGATAAAACTAAACACCAGAGAAAGCAGCCAGTTTGTGAGCCAGCACAGTCACAGTTAAAAGAGACACAATGGATCATGGGACAGTATGCCATCCTCAGGAGCTAAAAATCCTGAGTTTTAATATCCAGTTGTAGGTGGTGGGAGAATTCCTGGGCTCTGACTTGGGGAAGAGTTGAATTTAGACCTTCACATGGATGGAGAGGAGGATGAGGTGAGGAAGTTGGTAATGACAGGGAAATAGATAAATGGGGAAAATGAAAGATCCGGGTGAAGATAAAAGAGACCAAAAGGAAAAATGAGAACCTAAAAGTAAGGGAAGAGAAGATGAAAGTGTGGACTGAAAAACAAAAGAAGAAGTGACCATGAACTCGGGAAGACTGCAGGAAGCTTGGATGTTTCTACTTGTGCCCTAAGTGGGAAATTCAAAACCGAGAATTTGCAATAATAGCCTGCCCTCATATTGCTTTGGTAAGTGAATGTACACCACTTTCATGGTCAGGGAAGCCTCAAATTGAGAAATTAATATAAAAGGTGTCCCCACCTGGTAATACCACTGGGTTGGATGGAAAATTCCCTTGGGGAAACAATTTCTAGGAAGCCACATAAAATTTCCATAGGTAAGGCCCAGGTAAAATGAGCTCACAGAGTTGTTAACAGACACAAATAAATAAATAAAATAAAAATAAAATCTACTGTGAGTGAGCCAGCAAACTCAAGAACCAACAGAAATAAGATTTCCCAAAACACCAGGTGCTCTCAGATAGTCCTGAAAAATATTTTTAAACAATGAATAAATCAAAACCATAAGATAAAAAACAGGATGCAATATTTTTCAAATGCCCATATACATAAAATATAGAAAAGAATAAAGAAGAAAATAAAATTAACCTAAATTCTTACCACCCAGAGGGTTCATATGTTAACATATAATTTGGTGCATCCTTCCTTATACATGAACATATACACATGACCATGTGAGTATCTACATATGTCCACAGCAAACAAAAAGCAACCACATTATACAAAGTATTTTGTAAACTATTGTCTTGAGATAATATGCCATGAAAGCTTTTTTATACAAATAAATATTATCAGATTAGTCTAATTAATTTCTGAACACAAGATATACATATAATTTTCAATGCATGGATATACCTACATTAACCAATTCACACACAAATTAATTGCTGTTTCATTGGTGGATATCTAGCTTCTATTTTTCTTTGGTATAAGCAATGCTTTAATAAACATGCTTACAAATATCTTGTGTAAATATTTTCTCAAAATAAATGTCTTTAAGCAGAATTCCCTGATCAAATGGTTTGTAAATTCTCAAGAATGGTGGTACATACTGACAAACTGACCTCAGAAAAGGTTGTATGAACTTACACTCACACTAAAAGTATTCAAGAGCTTCTGTTTTTCCATGCTTTTATCAATATGCAGTATTTGTGGAAAAGACACTCTTTACAACAGATGGTGCCAGGAAAACTGGATTGTCATGTACAGAAGAATGAAGCTGGATCCCTATCTCTGCCCATATACAAAAAGCAGTGCAAGATCTATTAAAGACTTAAATATAAGACTTAAAACTATGAAAATACTAGAAGAAAATCTAGGGAAAACTCTTCTCTACATTGATCTAACAAAGAATTTACAACTAAGATCTCAAAAGCACAAGCAAAAAAAACAAAAATAGACAAATGAGACTTAATTGAACTAAAAAGCTTCTACACCGCAAAAGAAATAGTGAACAAACAACCTGCAAAATGGGAGAAATATTTGAAAACTATGCCTATGACAGGGGACTAATGTCCCAAATTTACGAAGAACTCAAGCAACTCAACAACCACCACCACAAAAATAAATTAATAAATAAATAATTCCATTAAAAGTGGGCAAAGGACATAAATGGACATTTTCAAAAGAAGACATAAAAATGGCCAACAAGAGTTTGAAAAAAATAACATCACCAATCATCAGAGAAATGCAAATTAAAATCACAATGAAATATATTATACTAATTAGAATGTCTACTATTAAAAAGTCAAAAATAACAGACGCTGGCAAGGATGCTGAGAAAAATTAACACTCGTATATTGTTTATGGGAATGTAAATTAGTACAACCTCTATGGAAAACAGTGTGAAGATTTCTTTAAGAACTAAAAGTAGAGCTCCATTGACCTAGCAATCTCACTACTAAGAATCTACCCAAAGGAAGTAACTATACAAAAAAAAAAAAACTGTACTTGTATGTTTATTGCAGTACTATTCACAATAACAAAGATATGGAATCCACCTAAATGTACACCCACACACACACACACACACATACACACACACAATGGACTAATATTCAGATAAAAAAGAGTAAAATAGGTCTTTTCAGGAACATGGATGGAACTGGAGGTCATTATATTAAGTAAAACAGCTCAGACACAGAAAGTGAAATACCACATGTTCTCACTTATTAAGTGGCAGCTAAATATTATATTGTGTATGCATAGACATAAGAGTATGCAATAATAGACATTTGAGACTTGGAAGGGTAGGGGGTGGGAAAGTGGAAGGAATGAGCAATTAGTGGGTAGAAAGTATATTACTCAGGTGATGGTTACACTAAAAGCTCAGACTACATCATGATGCAATATATTCATGTAACCAAATTGCACTTGTACCCCTTAAATTTATAACAAAAAGCCCAAATTTTTGCTAATATGGTTACTGAAAATGGTATATTCTATTTAGTTGCATTTGTATTATTAATGAAATTGCAAATATTTAATCATGCTTATTTTTATGCTTCTTTGTGAATTGTTTCTTCATGTCTTTTTTGGATAAGTCATGAAATCTCACTGAAACTCAACTTCCACAGTTGTAAAATGACATCAATAGATCCCACATCTCAAGGCTGAAGTATATATAGATCAAGCAGATTTAAGTCAGTGAAAGCACTTTGAAGACAAGATCATATAGAGGACTTATGTGATAATCTAACAATTATTTATTGAGCACCATCTGTGTACTAAGCTGTGTGCTATGTTTAATGGAAGAATACAAAAGAAATATAGTTCATAGATTGTCACTCAGGCATATTGGTGAATCTGAAATGACTTGGGCACTTACAATGTGCGCCTATAAGTTGTCACTGTGTTGTATGTCTTCCCTTCATTTCAATTTTGGAAGACTCTCATAACAATCATGTATTTTAGAATCCTTTTTCTTGTTTCTGATCAAACAGTATGCATCAGATAGAATCCTTATCTCCTGGGGAATTATCATGCTTAACAAAACAAACAAACAAACAAACAAACAAACAAACAAACAAACACACCCTGTAGTCACCAGGCACTGCACTTAAAAATGCCAAAAGAGCACTGTGGTAGCTCAGTTCAATAATGACAATTCTAAACATCAATCCGAGTGTGGGCAGGTTTAGTTGTTAGGTAATCTTCCTGTTAGAGTTTTCTAATTTTTAGCTTACTCTTGTCTGTACTTGTGATTGGACAGACATGTTTCTTCTATGGCTGTATTCCCTCATAAGAGTATTTTTAAAGTCCATTTGAAAGAAAGGCAAATAGCAACTATTTGGATCTCCTAGTAAATGGATATTTCTTCCCTTAATAGCAGCAAGACTCTCTGTTTGTCTGTTATTGGTGTATGAGAATGCTTGTGATTTTTGCACATTGATTTTGTATCCTGAGACTTTGCTGAAGTTGTTTATCAGCTTAAGGAGATTTTGGGCTAAGATGATGAAGTTTTCTAAATATACAATCATGTCATCTGCAAACAGGGACAACTTGACTTCCTCTTTTCCTAACTGAATACCCTTTATTTCTCCTGCCTGATTGCCCTGGTCAGAACTTCCAACACTATGTTGAATAGGAGTGGTGAGAGAGGGCATCCCTGTCTTGTGCCGGTTTTCAAAGGGAATGCTTCCAGTTTTGCCTATTCAGTATGATACTGGCTGTGGGTTTGTCATAAATAGCTCTTATCATTTTGAGATATGTCCCATCAATACCTAGTTTATTGAGAGTTTTTAGCATGAAGCGCTACTGAATTTTGTCAAAGGCCTTTTCTGCATCTATTGAGATAATCATGTGGTTTTTCGTTGGTTCTGTTTATATGCTGGATTATGTTGATTGACTTGCATATGTTGAACAAGCCTTGCATCCCAGGGATGAAGCCCACTTGAGCATGGTGGATAAACTTTTTGATGTGCTGCTGGATTCAGTTTGCCAGTATTTTATTGATGATTTTTGCATCGATGTTCATCAGGGATATTGATCTAAAATTCTCTTTGTTGTATCTCTGCCAGGCTTTGGTATTAGGATGATGCTGGCCTCATAAAATGAGTTGGGGGTATTCCCTCTTTTTCTATTGATTGGAATAGTTTCACAAGGAATGGTACTAGCTCCTGCTCGTACCTCTGGTAGAATTCGGCTGTGAATCTGTCTGGTCCTGGACTTTTTTTGGTTGGTAGGCTATTAATTATTGCCTCAATTTCAGACCCTGTTATTGGTCTATTCAGGGATTCAGCTTCTTCCTGGTTTAGTCTTGGGAGGGTGTACATATCCAGGAATTTATCCATTTCTTCTAGATTTTCTAGTTTATTTGCATAGAGATGTTTACAGTATTCTCTGACGGTAGTTTGTATTTCTGTAAGATCGGTGGTAATACCCGTTTTGTCATTTTTTGTGTCTATTTGATTCTTCTCTTTTCTTCTATATTATTCTTGCTAGCGGTCTATCCATTTTGTTGATCTTTTCAAAAAACCAACTCCTGGATTCATTGATTTTTTGGAGGGTTTTTTGTGTCTCTGTCTCCTTCAGTTCTGCTCTGATCTTAGTTATTTCTTGCCTTCTGCTAGCTTTTGAATGTGTTTGCTCTTGC
>NW_016807677.1:9596840-9643090 GCF_001698545.2 Rhinopithecus bieti
GCCGTTGCTTTTGGTGTTTTAGACATGAAGTCCTTGCCCATGCCTATGTCCTGAATGGTCACGCTACCTGACTTCAAACTATACTACAAGGCTACAGTAACCGAGACAGCATGGTACTGGTACCAAAACAGAGATATAGACCAATGGAACAGAACAGAGTCCTCAGAAATAATACCACACATCTACAGCCATCTGATCTTTGACAAACCTGACAGAAACAAGAAATGGGGAAAGGATTCCCTATTTAATAAATGGTGCTGGGAAAATTGGCTAGCCATAAGTAGAAAGCTGAAACTGGATCCTTTCCTTACTCCTTATACGAAGATTAATTCAAGATGGATTAGAGACTTAAATGTTAGACCTAATACCATAAAAACCCTAGAAGAAAATCTAGGTAAGACTGGCATTTTAACAGCTTCAGATTGGATTAAATTTTCTAAATAATGAACTCTTTTTCAGTCCCTTTTCCTTTGTGCCTTGGAGGATAAACTTAAAAGTTGAAGTAATGGATCAGAAGGACAGTAACTAGTATAAGTTAGACTCCATTTGATGGTATATTCCCTTTCCTGTAGAAATGAACACTCCTTTGTAACCTCAGAATAGTAATGCATGGCTATTCTTCTGCTAAATGGACTCTTACAGGACACACTCACCCCCAAAAGGGACCTAATCAGTTCCTCTGCGTCACCATAGTCTACCTAGCACCATCCATCAGTATACGCGCAGCAGTAGACAGAGCAGCTGTAGTGTTATAGAAAGAGTTCAGCTTGGGACAAGGAGACTTGGGTTCAAATCTCAACCCTGCCACTTATAA
Organism: Rhinopithecus bieti; assembly: GCF_001698545.2. Classification (NCBI taxonomy): domain Eukaryota; kingdom Metazoa; phylum Chordata; class Mammalia; order Primates; family Cercopithecidae; genus Rhinopithecus; species Rhinopithecus bieti. Next base: position 9,597,655 of record NW_016807677.1, read on the forward strand.
GCTATGTGACCTCAGGAAACCTACTCACGATCTTTGAGCCTTCAGTTGTCTTATCTATAAAAGAGAGAATTTGGGGATCCAAAAGACTTCTAAATTCCCTTCAGTGGCTAAGGCACTCTATATCCTCGGCACTATCAGGCATATAGAATTACTACAAGGCTCAGCCTGCTCTTTCACTGATGAAACATACAGGCATTCACAACATACTTATAGAGCTCCTATGTGCCAGATATTGCCTTCTGTTCAGGAAAAACCAAGAACAATAAAACAAAGTCCCTGTTCTCAAGAAATTCACAACCTAGAAAGAGAGAGACAGGTTGAGAAGAAATTTCAATATAAAGCAATGACTGCTGTGAGGAGACTCCTTTCATATAACAGAGATTGACAATGTTGCAGAACTTATAACTAACACAGAAGTATGGGGCATTGGATTTTTGAAATTCAGAGAAAATGAGTAGAAGTTGAAATAAATGGTCTTTATGTACATAAAATACTACATTTGAAGTGATGAAGAACAAAATCTAACCCTCACTGGCCACCTGTACTAAGTCACCTATATGAAGTAATAGACATGGGGTTAGGGTGAAATGTTTAAAATAAAATGAAGAAAGAAAGGAGGAAGGAAAGAAGGGAAGGAGGGAGGGTAGAAGGGAGGAAAAAAGCAAACCTTTTACATAGATGAGTGAGTATGGGAAAGCTGCTGTTTATCTCTTACAATTGATTAGACTGCCGTCTTGTATTAAAAAGATTCTGGTGTAATTGGCTAATATAAGTCTTTAAAATATTTATTAAGTATGAGCCAAATGCCCTGAGAAAGGAAAGGTGAGCCCGATACCTTCACTGGGAGCAGAGGAGAAAACCAGGGAACTGCTTAAGGTCGTCTTCTGCCCCCAAACACTATGATACTTTCCAGAATGAGTTGGAATGATAAATGAATGAATAGCCCTCTCCTCAAAATTACCAAGTATAAAATAAAGGGAGTTACCCAAGCTGATCCTGGCACCAAGTGAAACATGGAAAATAATTACTGGAAGATGAAACTAGTCAATTCAATATGCTAAAACATTACAGTGGATGAAACTCCACACGAGATCAGTTACGGTGTTTTATTCTACATTGCATTGCTTCTATTATACTTCTCAGGAAATTACCAGCTCTTTTTTCTTAAGAAATTTTGCTTGTTTTATTTTTTAAATGTATATTAAGTTATTAATGACTATATCAACCTGTTGTGCTACCAAATAATAGGTCTTATTCATTCTTTCTAACTATTTTCTTGTACCCATTAACCATTCCCACCTTCTCCCTCATTCACACTTCCCAGCCTCTGGTAACCATCCTCCTACTCTCTGAGTTCAATTTTTTTATTTTTATTTTTTATTATATTTTTCGAGACTGATTGAAAGTGTTGGAAGAATATAAACTGAAGAACTGTAGAGAGGGTGGAGCAAAGTAGTGTATGCAATACATCTACTTCCTTCAAAAAGTTGTGAGCAACAAGTAAGTGAGAACACGTGATGTTTGCCTTTCTGTGCTTAGCTTATTTCTCTTAACATAATGATCTCCAATTCCATTCATGATATCGTAAATGACAGAAACTTATGCTCTAAGAAGCTTCACTTTTATCCCACCTTGCACGTCTCAGTGATAAGTAGGGAACACAAACATGTTGTTACTTCATTCTGACCTCACTGCTTCTATTTTTGGCTTCCTAATCAACTCAATGAAGAAACGTCCTTATACTGTTGGGTAAGTCTTTGGAAACTGGGTAACTCTTCAATCTTGTGTTGCTTAGAACTTTTGGGAAGGAAATGGATATAATGCATACACTACTTTGCTCCACCCTCCCCACAGTTCTTCAGTTTGTATTCTTCCAACACTTTCAACCAGTGTCTCAAAATATAATTATTGAGTACTCACTATGTGTGAGGCACTGTGCTGGGCTTTGCCTCCACAGAACTTTGCCTGCAGAACCAAATAAGGAATGCATGCAGAAGCAGTGGTATACAGGTTAAAAACAAAAAACAAAAAAACTACAACTTGAAATTTTATAGTGTTTGCCTATTTATGTGGTGTAAATACACACACAATGGCAAATTTCAAGCTACCAATATGAGGTCACTTAGAGTGGAGGTGAGAATAGATGTATACAATGGGCTTTTGTGAGCAAGTTCCAGAATAATACTCAACAGGCCAGTCAACAAACATTTACTTTATAGACTGATATGTGCCATAATAGATAAACAAAAAAGTACAAGTACTAATATTTATTAAACATTTACTTTGTATATATGTGAGTGCATATGTATATGACCACTAATTGCCCTGCGTGCATGATCTCGTTTAGTCCTCATCACAACCCCTGAAGTAAGCACTACTCATACCCAAGTTTTACAAAAAAAAAGGTAATTAGGCCCAAAACATGATTAAATCACTTGCTCAAATCAAATAGTTAATCAATAATGGAGGTGGGATGTAAAGTCATGTGAGTTCCAAAACCTGCATTTTTAATTTCTATGCTCTATTGCCTCTCTTGGAAAACATGCTAGTTTGAGAGGACCAAAAGGTTTACCTAAACAGACTTGGGAGTAGAGAATCAAAGTCATCCTCTAAAAGGCAGTCACAGCTAAGGCCTAAAAATTTATGAGTTCCGTGGTGGAGACTTCCATTTCTGTTTCCTATAGATACACTGATAGACTATATTTTCTAGTTTCACCTATAATGTTGAGTGACTGTGGTGGAGGGGTGTGTGTGTGTGTGTGTGTGTGTGTATAAGTGAAGCACACAACTTCCACGCTTGGTCATGAGGTTCTTCAGTTTCTCTTTCCCCATGATCCACTGAATGGAGGCATCTCCAAGGACCTACATCATGGTGAAACCATGGAGATGAATGGAGTGTGAGTCCCCTGAATGGCTACAAAAAAAAAAAAAAAAAAAAAAAAAAAAAAAAAAAAGCCTGCCAACTAGAAATACTATCATATCATTGTACTCTGAAGCAAATGAGAAATACATTCTCATTGTGGTAAGTCTCTGAGAATTTTGCATTTGTCTTTTATAGCCGCTAGCAATATCTTGCCTATTACAAAGAGTGAGCCAGACAAACAAGGCTGAATGAAGAAAGGAACAGTGTTCTAAGCAGGAGTGACCCAGAGGTTAGGACCATGTTCAAGGAACTGACAGAGAGTTCAGTATATTTGGAACATAAAGAAGGAACAGAGAGGTAAGTTATGATCTTGGAAAGGTAGACAGAGCTATAACATTAAAGCCTTGAAGCTATGTGGGGACTTTATATTTTATTCAAAAAGTATCAGACAACCATTAAAGGGGTTCACTAAGTGCAATGCCAGGATCAAACACATGCTTTAGAAAGCTCACTTTCACTGCAGAATGGAGGATGGATTACTGAAATCTAAGACTGCATTCAGGGAAACAGATTTGGAGACTGTTGCAGTACCCCTAGAAGAGAATGATGATAGCTTGGCCTCAGGTGATGGCAATGGAGATGGAGAAAAGTCAACAAATGTGAGAGTTCTTTAAAAGTTAGAGACTCCAGGACTTTGTGACACAGACAATAGTTACACTACAGAGACAAAAGCCATGACAGGATTCCCTCTCTCGCCATCACGTCTGCCATGACAATTACCAGAGACAGTATCAACAGTATGAACTAGCCTTGGACATAATGTGGATTCTATATCCATGAAAATTATCTTAGTTGCAAATAACAGAAGCTAATTTTAGCTAGTTTAAACAGATAATTATTTATTAAAGGATATTAGGTCATTCATAAAATCTCCTAGCACGTCAGAGGAGCAGAAAAAAAGGTTCTGCAAAGAGAATTTTTAGCAAATCATACCATAATGCTACTTCATTGGTAACTTCATTTCTGCCATTGCTGGTCTAAGACCCCACAGCTGTACCTCCAACATGGCCAAGGCTGGGTATGGCATGTTTGCTCAAACGCTCCTGCTTCAAAAATCAGATGTAACTGCCACCATCTTTGCCTTGATGGCTTTTCCCAATGTAACTTTTTCTTTGTGCACTAGTTTCCAGTTCAGTGTTTGATCACGGTACTCTGCTTGCAAGCACCAAAGCTACATGCCTCTACCCTATCCACAAGGGCAGTTAAGAAAATGAATATTTTTGTCTTACATAATAGCAGCAAATTATTTATAAATAAGATAGTAAATTCAATTCCTCAAACACAGAATAATCTTCCTAGATGCTAGGTGACAAAAGGAGTAACAAATATTTGGCCGGGCGTGGTGGCTCACGCTTGTAATCCCAGCACTTTGGGAGGCTGAGGTGGGTGGATCACGAGGTCAGGAGATCGAGACCATCCAGGCTAACACGGTGAAACCCCATCTCTACTAAAAATACAAAAAATTAGCTGGCATGGTGGCGGACACCTGTAGTCCCAGTTTCTCAGGAGGCTGAGGCAGGAGAATGGCGTGAACCCAGAGGTGGAGCTTGCAATGAGCCGAGATCACACCACTGTACTCCAGCCTGAGCGACAGAACGAGACTCTATCTCAAAAAAAAATAATAAGAAGAACAACAAATATTCACTGGGTGACCTTCGAGGAATAATTAAGCCTGCAGTCTTAATTAGTCTACATAAAAGTGAAGAATTGACAGGGCAGAAACCCAGAGTGGTCAAAGGGAAGATGAACTTATTTCAAAACAAATCAGGAAACTAGGAAAGGATAACCAGTATCAAAAGACAAATCCATTCATAATCTTTGAAAGACAGGTTCTACCTTTATTTAACAAATACATTTCTCAATTATTTTTAAAACAAAATAAAACAGGAATTGACTATTAAAAACAATCCCACACAGAATCTTTTCATAAAGCAAACAATTTTCCCTTAATGTGTTTCTTCACCTCTGATTTACTTATATTAGGTTGCTCAAAGTAGGACACAAGTATTCAATAAACAAAGTCAACAGAAAGGGATAGTGGTTATCAATGATGCAAGGAATATCAGGTGAAGGATAATGTGTCTGTGGCTGAAATCTACGACCTGGTTATATAAGAATAGGTCATATGAGGCCCCTCTGGTAAAGTGCAAAGGTTTCAGAGGGCCCTAGAAGATCTAATTGTTGAAAAAGGGAACAATCCTATCTAAACTGAGCAGTCATGAATTAACTTCCAATTTACTAAACTACTCAACATCACAGTCATGTCAACACTTCTGAGCACGTTCTAACATACAAAATACTGGGACAAAAAGCTACTACTGAGAAGACAATCAACCCATTCACTTCCCTTAAGGAACTCACATTCTAGTTAGAGAATCTGGTCTGTAGATAACAATTATTCATGATAGAAGGAACCAATCACTCTGATAAAGATCAAATAAATGTTCTGGGTTCAGAAGGGGAAAACAATTCTGGAGCAAACTGATTTGGCTAGAAAGGGCAGGTGACATTTGAGCTAGGTTAAAAAGAGCACAGTAGGCAAAAAAAAAAAAGCCACTGCAGTGCAAAAGTACAAAGTTGCAGAAGTGCAGGGCTAGGGTGAGGATGTTTGAAACAGCTGTACCTATAGCACTGGGTACCATGGCAGGGAGAGATTGGATTATGGGTCTGGAATGTAGGCTTGGACAAGATGGTTGAGGACCTAGGGTAGGGTAACATCCAAATCAGGACACGCATGAGTGGAAGGGAGAGCAATGATGCTAGGACCATGGGTTATGAAGCAGGACTGTCCTGGGCATACTAAGATGCATGGTCACCCTAGCCTTTGAGATCATATCATGATTGTTTTTCTCTAAGTCAGGGGGAATCATCAAATATCTTTGAACCCAGCAGTAATAATGATCATGGCTGTGGATTAGACTGGTCACTGCACAGCAGTATACAGCAGAGGCTAAAGAGAGGCTAGAGAAGAAGGTCATTGTCATAGTTTAGGCAAAAAACGAGACCTCACTGATAGAGAAGCAATGGGTTTAGAGGAGGAAAGCGATAGGAGGTATTGTGCAGAAGCGCATTTGTAATACAACAGCTGAGTTTACTCACATATGTGATCAAGTACAGGTCAGGACCCAAGCAATTTCAGAGTAGGGGCTATAGAAGAATCCACCTCCACAGTCTAAACCCTCTAATAATGGAGTTTTAGTCTGCTCACTGGTGACTATCTTTACCCACTTGCATTTAAACCATAGGCCAAAGGGTTAGATTTAATAACAGAAAACTCCCTACATTATACAAATTGGGAGTTAGCTGGCCAGATTTCCTGAGGAAAATTATCTTTCTCGCCTTCCCATCACCACCACCTGAAATGCCTCCATTTACAATTCATTCCTTTGGATCGCAGACTGCTTTTGCCCTCATCCATTCTCAGCTACAATTCAAATGCCAGTAGAAGGGAAGATTCCTTAAAAATTCTTATCAATCGCCACTCAATTATACCTTTCATAAGTATCTCTCTTATCATACTTAGTGTATTCCCTGCATTATCCATACAGAGGTAAGACTTTATTCATTTTTGCTCTCCTGTTCTGGTTTCCAATCTTCTCAAGGGCAGAGACAATGTCTTATCTTTGGCATCTCAGCAACTAATCCTGTGCCTTGTATACTGAATAATAAACATTCAATGCCAGATTTTCCATTCAAGAACTGTGGGACCTTAAGCAGTTATTTATCCTCCTGAGTTTCCCTATCTCTAGCCTATCTGTAAGATGAAAGCAATCAAATATACTTCCCAAGTTGTTGAGAGGCTTGTATTGGAACGTATCTGGCAAACTGTAAATCACTGTACAAACATAGATCAATATTTGCAAGCAGCTAGCACAATTCCTGGCAAGCAAGTATGTTGATTAGAAGAAGGAACAACTGAATAGCTCTTTTAAAAATAGCCCCCCACCCTCCAGAAAAGGGCCTGAGTTCAGCAGGGAGTCAGAGAGGGGTGGGAGCTAAGCTGAGGATAATGATGTTGGCATCACAGAATGGCAGATTTATCTTCCTTTGATGTTGAGCCAAGGAGGAAACTTCCCCCTGCCCTGGCTCCAGAGCGTTTCTCAAGCAGGGACATGTGGACTTTGGGGCTGTTAGATCCCAGCTTCTCAGATAATCTCTGAATCCCTGGGCTGCCTCGTTTGCAAGTATTCTGTCAAGATTTACTATTCATGTATCAGCTGCGTGGCCCAATTGCGATCTGTTATTTTCATTTGCTGGGTTTAGTTGTTTATCCAGGTTTCTTCATCTGCTTCTCTTTGAATTTGTTATCTAAATATATATCTGCTGAGCCTGAATTATTTTTACTTCTTTTCCTTCTAGTTCCCCGGCCAATTTTGAAAACTGCCTCTCTAAACAGTCAATTTATAAGTGGGTTATTTGGAACATCTTTAAGCAAATTTCAGTCTCATTATTTTTATAAACCCCCTCATTCCTTTCCGCTCTCCTCCCCAAGAAACACCAACTCCATAAAAATCACGCACTGTGTAAGGGACGTGGAGACATAATGAAGCAAATGGAAAATGTGGTTGGTAGAATTATTTGTAGAAGCAGATGGTAGGTCTGAATAAAAGAAATGCTAGAACCAAGGATGTCTCCTGAGACAGACAGTGCCCCCTTCTAAAAAAGAAAAAATGCAATAAAACAGGGACTTAAGAGCAGCCTCCTTTGGAGGAACCTTTGAAATTTGGGGACCATGAGGTCATGGAAGGCAACATGTCAACAGTAGAGAAGATGCTTTAATCGTCACACCACTTATAATGGAGCCCCTTTGGAGGACCAACAGCTCTATTTCTCAGTGCTGCCATCTTCTTTAAGAGTGTCTAGAAATTCAGAGTGGGCTGCAAGGGCAGCCAAGTTCTACCTCATTTTAGCAGGCAGCCCATTTGTTACCACTTTTCCGGATCAATTATAGTTAAGAATTTAATAAATTAGAAGGAAAATTGCCTACCTTGATTTGGGACATTTCTCCTCTTCCTGTTAGTGAAACACTTGTAATGCACCTACACTATGTGAGCCTAAATACTGGATAAGGGTCTCTGGTGATCTATTCAAGCTTGAGAACTAGTTTCCTTAGGTATATAAAATAGTCTTTACGTCTGATTGCTCATAAATCCACCTCCATTGCTACAGCACTAGTGAAACTAGACCACAGTAAAATATAGTTTCCAGAAGAAAGCAAATTTGATCTAAAAATAGGGGATCAGGAAGAACAAATCAACGAGAGAAGAAGGAAAATCTGTTTCTGAAAAAGCCACCCACACAGTGAGTAGTTATTAAGCCATAGATGTAAGTTTTGGGCTGACAGTTAGTGGATTATACAGATGTGCATGAGGATACAGGCATCTCTCTGCAATGGTGAGGATAATCCAGCCTCTCAACTTCAGCTGGAGTTTGAGTAGGGCTTGAGTGGGTGAAAACTACCTAAACCATGCACATGTATTTACCAACAAAAGAAATTTGCTTCTAGAGTAAGAGGGCAGAATTTGAAATCCTGACTTATTTAAGAAGAAAAAGAAGAAGATGGAGAAGGAGGACAAAAAGGAAATAAAAAAGAAAACAAGAAACAAAGAGATGGAGGGAAGGAGGCAGGAAGGAAGAAGGGAAGGAAGAAGAGGTGAGGGAAGGGGAGGGAAAAGTAAAGTAAAGGAAGGAAGGAAGCAAGGGAGGGGAGGGAGAGGAGGGACGGGAGGGGAAGGGAGAGGAGGGACGGGAGGGGAAGGGAGAGGAGGGAGGCGAGGGAGGGAAGGGGAAGGGAGAGGAGGGAAGGGAGAGGAGGGAGGGGAGGGGAAGGGAGGGGATGGGGAGACGTTCCAAGCATTAAACACCAGTTTTTTAATCTTTAGAAAGGGAAAATAAGACCTTTCCTGAAAAACATTGTGAGGACTAAGAGTGAGATAGTGTTTGTAAAGCATCTGGCACACAGAGCAAGGGCAATGGAGGGTAATGGTGACAATGATGACCAATGCCAGCGAAGGCACTGATGCAAAGGAAAAGGAAAGAGAGAAGGTTGAGAAGGAAGGGGAAGAGAAGTAAATCAACCAAGTCAAACTTCTTAGAAAGAAAGGAAGTAGCAATCTCTATAAAAGTAATTCAAAGCCATCTAAAGAGGAAAAAAAAGCAAAAGAAGACAGAACTCAGTGTAAATGGAGAAAGGCTCCTTTTAAATTCAATTTACTTCTAGCTAACAGCAAAAGATTTTAAATGCACAAAACAGATAGATGAATACGTTGCCCATTGACAGGTGCAAGTCCTAGCTCTTGAGAATGCCCCCAAATGTAGAATTCCTTAAAAAAAAAAAAAAAGTTTGCTGCATTTTATTGATTGTCAAATGTCTTGGGCCCAATTCAATTCCAAAAACATTGAATAATGTCACACTAAGTGCCAGAAATTAGATGCTAGGAATCCAAAAATAAATAAACAGAAAAAAAAATGAGTTTGTGACTTGAAAGGGAAATAACAGATTAATATACCACTAAATACAATGCAAGTGGAGATGCCACAAAATCAATATAAAATACAATGGAAGTACAGATGAAATAATAAACTGCCTGGTACATGAGGGACTCTTCACTGAAAAAGCAACATTTTCTTTGGGCCTGGAACACTGATTAGGGGTAGGCAAGGCAAAGAAGAGAGGGATATCCATTCAGCAGAGGCAACAGAATAACAAGGCAAGTGTCTGTGTGCTGCCTTTTTGGGGGCTCAGGATCTCCATAACCACACAATCCAATGCTTTGGGCTTTCCTGCTCTCTAATGCTTGGCCAACGATTCTTGAAAAACGTAACCTTCTGTACACCCAGGGTTCTATGGTCTCACCCTTGGATAGAAATTAACTGGTTCAAATATTTCATACTGAAATGTCCATGGACATTCATGATATTTTGGTAGTTGCCTTCTGGAAAGATAATACATTGCACTGAAAGAATGACTCCAATAGTGGAAATTTCCAGCATGTTAGTAACTCAAAGTCAGGGCAGGAGTGGAGGAGATGGACTATTCAGAGGAGAGAACCACCTTAGCACTGAGCAGATAGATACACTTCCCATTACTTTCCTGAGTCATAGCTATGTGTAAGCAGCAGCTATACAAAGAAGAAAATTTTATCACTGATTCTAGACACCCATAAAAGGGATATAAAGGGTAAAAACTTTTTTTGTTCTGTTTAAATGTATGTTCACAAGTCCCATATGGGGCTGGGAAGATTGGGTGCGTTTGATGTGTTGCATGAAGCTCAGCATTCAGATTTACAAATGTGTTTTACATTTTCCACATCTGTGATGGCTAAGGTGTTACAAGCAGCATGCCTAGTTTTGAGTGGGGATACTTAGTGAAACCATGGTTGTAAATGTAGTGTTCAGAAAAAGTCTGACACTGCTGTAAGTAAAGAGTCATTGTGAGGGTAAGGACAACGATGCAAAGTAGAATGGCAAAACCTCGAGGCACAGTTAGAGCTCATCTCTCCATTCAGAATTTAAAATGCACCAGGTGGAAACCAGGCTGAATGGCCACCTGTCCTTAGAAAAATCTCTTCTCATATTGATTGTGAAAACACAAAGGGATGGAGGAAATATTTTAAGTATAAAAGAAAAATAAGCCTGTTCAAACCACTTCAAACATATTATGACTGGCATGTGAAATACAATTTAAATCATCAGCAAATATGTATTGAATACCTATGACGTGCAAGACAAGAGGTGTAAAAAGTGCATCCTCCTTAGTTCGCTTCCTTAGAGAATTTCAAGCTAACTGAAGAGCCCAGAAAATATAGGAATAGAAAAATTAACAAAGGTAGCCTTCTCAGTATAGCAGAAAGAGTATTAGAGTAGAAAATAAAAGAACCTGGACTCAAATTATGAGTTTGATACTTATTTGCTGTGTGACCTGTTGGACAATTCATTAAGCTCATTTACTCATCTATAAAATGAGACGGTTCAAATATATTCAGCATGGAAAATAGATTTCAGGTTAGGTGCTGCTGACTCTAACCAATCAGCGACTTCCAGGAGCAATGTGCTGACATGGATTCTAAAACTGTACCTGGGCTAAATGGAAAAAGTGCCCTTTTTGATTAGCAATGATTACCATGAATTTAAAAATGGAAAATATTAGAAGGTTTATTAGTTCATTCTCACATTGCTATGAAGAAATACCTGAGACTGGGTAATTTATAAAGAAGAAGTTTAATTGACTTACAGTTCCACATGGCTGGGGAGGCCTCAGGACATTTACAATCACGGTGGTAGGCACCTCTTCACAAGGCGGCAGGAGAGAGAATGAGTGCCAGTTGGGGAAATGCCAGACACTTACAAAACCTTCAGATCTCATAAGACTCACTTGTTATCATGAGAGCAGCACTGGGGAAAACTGCTTCCATGATTCAGTTACCTCCCACAGGGCCCCTCCCACAACACATGGGGCTTATGAGGATTACAGTTCAAGATGAGATTTGCGTGGGGACACAGTCAAACCATAGCAGAAGAAGAGAGTCATATATGTGTCATCTGCTCGATAATCATAAAGATACCTTCCAGCCTTAACTGGAAGGGGCTGGTTCATTTTAAATCTACTCACACACATTTACTGAATGCCTTCTATATGGCTGACACTGTGTTCTTCATTGAGATGCCATGAAGCCAATGGCATAGACCTTGCAATCAAAGAGCAATTAGAACTACAGATCCATGTTCATCTAGAATGCAATGTGATTCAGCACTATTATATAGGTATATACAAAGGGCTATATAAACATAAAGGAAAAAGTAGTGCAACCTAGGGCAGCGATATTCAGGACTGACCCTGAAGGATGACAAGGAGTTTCTAAGCAGAATGCGTAGAAAGGGTTGAGTACATGTGCAAAGTGCTTCTCATATTTAGGAAACAACAGGAACGGTTGTTTTGGTGAGAAGTAGTAAGAAATAAAACAAGTAAGTTAAATTGGGCCAGTTTGGCATATGCTCTGTAGGCCAGAAGAAAACAAAATTAAACTTGTAATTTGTACTTATCTTGTAGGCAAGATGGATTAATCAAAGATTTTAAAAGTAAGAGTTCAATACTTGGGCTTTAAATACAAGTATTAAATGCCTCTAGTGCCAGAATCAAAGCCAGACTGGAAGGGCAGTGGAGGTTGAAATTCGACATCTGGGGCAGGGGTCCCAGTTAGGAGAATTCTGTAAAACCCCACATGAGATAAAGGGTCCAGGATTAAAGGCAGGGACATGACAAAGCTCTATGGAAAACATAAAGGCAACACAATGTTTAGTAACACAATGAATGCAAGAGAATTTCATGACCATGAGAGACCACAAAAAAACTTCTCATAAAGAAGATGGGACTGATTTGAAGTGGGAAGGGCCTGAGTGAATGGTCCCTTCAAAGTCACACAGATGATGAGCAGTGAGATGGGGTCAGAATTCAAGCCACATGGCCCTTAATCCTACCTAATTTCTATTAAACCTCATGCTTCTCTGTATTATAATACCAAGTAAAGCCATGTTTTCCAAAGCCTGGACTACAGAATACTAGATCTACCCAATATTACTAGGTTTAAGGGAATACAGGTCTTTATAATCAAATAAGTTTAAGGACATTTAAAAAATGTTAAATAGGAATCCTTTCTGGAGGACCCTCCAGATCTTCTAATGCATGAATGTGTGTGACTTTCTAAGAGGGGGATACAACATGGACTGTTCCCCAAACTCAACTAACTACAGGATGCTGTTTTCAGAGATCTTCTCATGGGGCAAATATCCCACAGGACTGAGTTTGGTAGCACAGAACCAATGATCTGAAAGCACTTGTAGAATTTATTTAGAGAACATCTTCAAATTTAAGTATACGTCTTATATTTATATTCTTATCATCAGTTTCCTGCAAAGAAATCATTCCTTTTCAGAGTTTTAGAAGCAAAGAGATTGGATTTCCAAGGGTAATAAACCACGTGCAGAGAGAAAACTCAAGTAGAACAGCCCACAGAAATCAGTGAACAGAAGGAATGAGTTGCTAGGGAGGTGACTGAGACAAAGCACACAACCAGTGTGGTTGATAACACCTACAGAAGAGCTATTTCGAGAGAGAGATAGAGGCCGGAGGAAAGTGGTAAGAGGAACAGGAAGCCAAGTGTGGGATGAACCAAAAACAATAAGGAGGACTCTTCCTGTTCCTGAAAATTCCCATATAGGCGTTCAAAAATCAGATTTGCCTTTTTTTTTTTTTTTTTGTCATCAGTTATTTCTCAGTACTTAGACTCATTTTCATTAACAATTTTCCAAATGCAAACATCTTTGGACTGTCCATCCAAATGGTGAGTTTGGAAGAAGAGCTTGGAACAGTTGTCTTCACATTCAACTTCTTAGCAGCACTGTGCCCAAAGCCAGAGGCAGCCCACAGAAAGCTCTGAGAGGATTAGAAACAGGCATTCCCTCAGGCAGGCACAAGAATTGCTGAGGAACAGTGCCTTTGTAAAAATTAGCAAAAGGAAATTCTCTCTCCAAGCAAATAAAACTCTATGAAAGAGCACATGGCTTGCAGGCAGAGCACAAACGTGTTTCAGTTGCCACTCACCTTCACGACCCAGTACTCCTGTGCAGGACACAGACTGACTAGTCATATAGAACAGCCCTGTCTGTCTCCACCCTCCCATTTGCTTTCCATAGAAAATCCTCTCAAAAGGGACAGTCTTTTTCTTCTAGTTGAGGAGTCCCTAATCAGAAGATTCTGCAAAACTGTAATCAGCAAAATGTACTAAACTAAGATACAGACATTTCTCTCCCTCTCTGCTTTGCTACTGACTGAGCACGTGGAATTTGGACAAACTATTTCATCTCATAGGATTTTGTAGGTTGCAAAAATGGCCAGAATTCCTTGCAGTGTCTCCCATACAAGTTATCAAATCTCTCTTCGTTTCTTAAATATGGACTGGTCTTGTGACTTGTTTTGGCCAATAGAATGCTTTGCAAGCAATGTGATGCCAGACTCAAAAATCTTTGTACACTTCCACTCAATCTTTTGGAATCCTGCATAGTCACCATGTGAACAAGCCCACACTAGCCAGCTGGGGGATGAGAGAGCATGTGGAGCAGAGGTAAATTATCTTAGTTGATGTCTTCCTAACCCAGCCAGCCCCCAGCTGACTCCACACACACACATGCACACACACACGTGAACACAGCCCAGTCTAACAGAGCTAAAAAGCTAGAGTCAACCTAGGTTACCAACCAGCAGAATTTTGAACTAAATAAATAAATGCTGTTATGCTACCAAGTTTGGGGTTTTGTTAAATAGCAATAGAAAATTGATACATGGCTAGCCAGTTTTCCCAGCACCATGTATCAATTTTCTATTGCTATTTAACAAAACCCTAAACTTGAATAAAGAAAATGTGGCACATATATACCATGGAATACTAAGAAGCCATAAAAAGAATGAGTTCATGTCCTTTGCAGGGACGTGGATGAAGCTGGAAGCCATCGTTCTCAGCAAACTAACACAGAAACAGAAAACCAAATACTTCCTGTTCTCACTCATAAGTGGGAGTTAAACAATGAGAACACATTGGACACAGGGAGGGGAATATCACACACCGGGGCCTGTCAGGGGGTGGGGAGCAAGGAGAGGGAGAGCATTAGGACAAATACCTAATGCATGCAGGGCTTAAAACCTAGGTAACGGGTTGATAGGTGCAGCAAACCACCATGACACATGTATACTTATGTAACAAACCTAAATGTTCTGCACATGTATCCCATAACTTAAAGTAAAATAATATTAAATTAAAAATTTACTTTAAAAAAGGAAAATTGATACATGGAGCCATAGCTTTCTCATTTGCAAACTGATAGTTAATCCTTAAGATCCATTTTAGTTAGAAGATTCTATGGTAACAATAGATTTTCCAACCTAGTTACTACTATGCTATCTTCTCCTTTTTTGGTTAAATTTCCAGGAAATGGGGGAACGAAGTTGGTAGTAGCACTCTTCTAAGTTCTCATTTCATTCTCGGCCAGGCACAGAGGTGCATGCCTATAATCTTAGCACTTTGGGAGGCCAAAGAAGGAAAACTGCTTGAGGGCTAGGAGTTCAAGACCAGCCTGGGCTCTACAAAATTTTGAGACCCTGCCTCTACAAAAAATTTAAAAATTAGCCAGGCATGGTGGTATGTGCCTGTAGTCCTAGCTCCTCGGGAGGCTGACGTGAGAGCATCACCTGAGCCTAGGAGTTCAAGGCTGCACTGAGCTATGACTGCACAACTGCACACACACAAAACATTCTCTACACCATACTCAGAATAAAAAACAAATCTGAACTTAAGTAATGAGAGACTTTATTCAAAGGGATTATTACAAGAAAGGGGAAATAGACTATTATGATAGGGAGACTATTGCTGGAGACTATTCCAATGTGGAGAATGCTCTGTCCCTGAGACATGCAGACCTCTTAAGGGCCAGGCAGAAAAGGTATGTTCTTTTATAGGTATGAGTGAATAAGGTAGAAGGGAAAAAACAGACATGAGTAAGTGGGACACAAGGGTGGCTTTATGGGACAGTTGATCAGATAATATTTTCCGGAGGTCAGTCAGCATTCAGGACATTAAAGACTGGGTGTATGCTAGATCAGGCTGAAGGTGGGTCAAAGCTCAAGGTCCTGGGGGAAGGAGGGAAAGAAAGTAACTAAGGTTTAAGTGAGTAAAGTAGCAGATATTTTGTCCATATTGGTCAGTAGGCACAAACAGCTCAGCTAATCATTTCTGAGGCAAATAATGGGAATTTGGAAGCTGTATGACTGATCTTATTATAATCAAACAAGAGAGGCAACTGTGAGTCTTATCTAAGTCATCAGGAAAGAGAAATTCTCTGCAATAAACCATTTTCTGAGACACAAAAGTGTTGAGGGGGTGGGGTGGGATTTGTTGGCTATCACTGATTTCCAGGAGCACAGGGCTTAGGTAAAAGTCAATATTGTCACATTCTACTCACACAGGCCTGTTTATTTAACCCATTATACATCTACAGATAATCTCACAAACTAGAGAGAATGAGAACCTCCCCCTCAAAGTTTGGAGACTCTCTTTCTCACTTGTTCACATATTGTTAAAGGTTCATTCTTTGGTGCCTCCCTCCTTGTGAATTCTCACTTCTATAAATCTTTGGTTATGTGAAGCCCTAGATATTAAATGCATAAAGCCTGGTGGGGTGTAGGTAAATAGAGACAGAAAGAGGCATGCAAGATACATACTGCATAAGCCTAATCATTTTTCACTATAATCCCTTTTCATGTTCTCTGGCTCACTAACAGTTTATTCTTAATTCATCAACTTTAGCTACCTGGTTTTCTGTGAAAAAATGCAACTGTGAACATAGTGTTTTCTTTCCGTTTGTAGGCTAGTAAATAATGTTTCTCAGTCCTGGAATAACAACAAGGACACTTAGTTGGAACGGCCTCCAACTGTGTGATGTGGGTCATGTTTGCTCAGCTCAGCAACTCAGAACAGTGTCCAAAGCAGTATGACCTCATTGCCTCTCACATCCACACTTAGCTCTTCTCCAGTACTGCCTGCGCTTGGATGCATGATTGATCTTCTCAATGCATGACTCTGGTTATGTATTTCCTTTCTTCAAAGATTTCAAACACTTTTACCTTGCTTTCCAATGATGTTTAAATTTTTTAACTTCAGGATCAAGATTTCTCTAAACTGGTCCCAACCTATCTTTTCAATTTTCTCTCTTATTAACCTCTTATACCTACACCTTGTACCCCTACATCATCCTTCATGATCTCCTTTGATTTTTTAACATGGTATTAGTCATCTCAGGCTGCTGTAACAAAATACCATAAACTGGGTGGCTTATACAACAGACATTTATTTCTCACAGTCCTAGAAGATAAAAAGACCAAGGTCAAGATGCTGGTAGATTCAGTGCATGGTGAGGGCCTACTTTTTGGCTGGCAGATGACTGCCTTCCCACTGTGTCCTCACATAATGAAGAAAAACGGAGCTTGCTCTCTCTTCCTCTTCTAGTAAGAAAACGAATCTCATCATAGAGCACTGTCCTCATGGCCTCCTCTAAACCAAATTACCTTTCAAAAGCCTTACCTCCAAATACTATCATAATGGGAGTTAGGGCTTCAAAATATACATTTTGGAAGACACATTCAGCCTATAACATAGAGTATTAAGAAAATGAAATAAAACCATATTAATATGAATATATATGATATGATGATTTGTTTTAAAAATTAGTTATCAATTGATTTCAATTACATTGAATTGAAATTAATTACCAAAAAATCAATTACCTTCTTTGTGAATCCATGTCCAAGGAGTAAAATTTAGAATAGCTCATCTTTAAACAAGGTTGTACAAGAAAAAGACATATTCTATGGTAGATAAAGCACAAACAGTATCTATCCTCAAGAGTTATTCAAACTGCAATATAAAATGCCAAACCAAATTAAAACAACACAAATAGTGAGCCAGATCAACACTTGTTTAAAGACATGATGCATTTTCTGAATGCGTAACAGAAATGTTTCTGTTAAGGGCATTTTAGGGAAGAGTTACAGAAGGGAAGGTGATAGAGTTTCATAATCACTGTTTAACAAATGTACTTGGAAGTCCCTAACTATAAGTAGAGCCGGCAGCCCCCAAAGGAGCTTAACACAATCTCTGTAAAGGCTGATCTTACTCAGACTGACACATGGGAAAAGAGTATTTGAGTACTAAGGCTTCAGCTCCTCCTCGACACAAGGCAAATGCTCTAAAACAACTGCCGAATTGAAGTCCATTGATAAATGTGTGTAAGACATAGGGGAAATACGTCTAAATACACGGCTTGAATTAATTCTAAACCCTGGAAAAGTCCAATGGGAGGGGAGAATGTGGAACTGGAGAAGAGTATGCCTTTATTTGATTACTGACTGTAAACTTTCCTTCAAGCTGCTAATAAGACCTGTACTCTAGAGTGGAAGTTTATAATGGTCAAACAGTATTGTAGGGAAGAAGACTGCACTACAGAACTCCAAATATATATGCACAACTGCAGTTGGATTGACATGTCTGGAAAATACAGTTGGTCTTGCCTTCTAGAGCACAAAAGCTATTTTATTTTGGCATTCTTTACCACCAGTGAAGCTTGGTAAACTCAGTCCAGCGACTTCAGAAGATCTAGTCTATCTGTCCACGCCTCTGCTTTCTACTAGGCCAAGGCAACTTAAATAAAAGAAACATGGAACATTGGCAATGGTACCACATACTTGGTCAAAATAGAGACTGTGGTGAATTCAGGCCTTGGAGTAGCTTGTATTATTTTAAACTTGAATTAATCTGACTTTATTCTCTACATTAATCAAGCTAACCAATTCTCCAGGTTTATTGTAGGGATATACACACACACACACACACACACACGTATATATAGTATGTTTATACAATGATATATATGTAATGTTACATATATATGGTTTGTAGTATAATCAATGTATATAAAATTTCTTATGCCCAAATAGGTCTAAATTTAAGTATTTTATTTTGTAAATTAAACAAGATTTTGCAGAACTTTACTGTTGCTAGATTATAAATAAAGTTATAATTTTACCTAGAAGTGCTAGGGTAGACTACTCAACCTTTCAAGATTGATATTACAGTAGGTAACCACGTACAAAGTAGACAACCCATTGAAAGGGCCCCATCCAGAAGTAATCTCATTCTTCTACCATTCCTATGGTACTTTAAGCACACTTAATTATACACACACACACACACACACACACTATATCACTAAGATTCTGCATTAAGAAATAAGAACTAACTCTTAAAGAGTTTAATCAGAGTAACTATTTTAAAAGAATTAAGTAGAGATAAAAGAATTTCCAGGAAGGCTGAAGAATCACGCCTGGGGATAAGCAACCAAAAATAAAGCCAAGACTCAGGCTACAGAACTATTATGGGGAGTATATCCATCACTGCTACTGTTGCAAATATCCAGGGATTGTGCTTTGAGCCACAGACACTGCTGGCGCATGTCACAGATGCTAACTTGCTAGTTGCACTGTTTCCTGAATAATTCAACCTTATGAGAACAATCGCCAGAGCAAATTCATCAACCCTGAATCTTTCTGTCCAGAGTGGCTGCACCTGATTAGCAGGGACCAGAGAACATGGTCATGCCCTCAGTGCAAAGTTGGGTAGGTAAGTATCTGGAATATTCATATCCTAGAGAGAGTGAGACAGAGACGCCTTATCTCCCACAAAGACTCATGAGGTAAAGAATTCCCCGAACAAAGGAAGAGTGTTTGGATTACCAAGTCAAAAATAATGACAACTATTCATTACATTTGCACTGGTTTTACCATCCCTACTAGATTATAAGACCTGGTTAGGTCTTATAGAAGGAGGTCTCAAATCATATTTCTTTGTATCATCAAAATGGTACTCAATTAGTTTCATGAACAGAACCATGGTATAAACCATTTTCTAGAAAAGAGAACTTAGAATATGGTTAGCCTATATAATATCCATTTCATTGTGTGCTTCTGTAATACACAATAACATTAGCTATGACTTAAAAATTTCTGTCAGAACTATGAAATTTCAAGCACAGAAATACATTGGGTGCCTGAAACTACTAATTCTTTTTAATTTGGTAATATTTGTTCTGACTAGTTTCTCTTATTACCTACAAACACTTCATAGCCAAAATGTGTGCTAAAAAATCAAGAGCTCAATAATTTGTCTGCACTTACTCCACACTATTATAAGATTGAAATCATATTATGTTCACTAAAGTTTGAACATAATTTCTCAGAAATAAAGCATTTCAACTAGGAAGTCTTTGCCTTTATGTTTATAATTCAGTCAGAAATTTTCTCCAGGAAAATAAAACATGTTCAGAGAAATTTACAAATTTTGTGAAAGTTTAATAAAAGAAACTCAATTTCTTCAACTCTAGTATCTGACCAACAAATAAGAAAATCTTGTATAAATGAGGGGTGAGTATCAGTTAGAGCCACTCAGTTATGGGTGCCTTTTTTTCCAAATGAGGAACTGTTCTGGTTTTCAACATTCTAGCATATGTACATGAGCATTCAATTTAAGCAAAATGTATCTCTGGAAATCATCACTAGAACCCAAGTCCTCCCTTGAGGATAGCTTGCACCAAATTGACATTAGGGGAATCTCAGAGATTCCTGAGTCCAATACAAGTATCCTCCAGTAACTGCAGTCTACTCAGTGGAAAAACAACTTTCATAATCTGGATCCTCTCAATAAAATTGTCTGAAATTCCTTAGTGGCCAAAGATATGAATTGACTTATATCCTCATAAATTCTGAACATCATTTACACCTAACCAGGGCTTTTAAAAGAGCCCTCTGACTAACACATGTTGATCTACTCCTCAACACTTCGCTAGAAAATAAGAAAAGCAAATGAAAAGGGTAAGAAAAGCAAATGAGTTACCCAGTTAGTATTAAATGCTACTCTTGTGCCTACCTTTGTGCTATCAGAGGGAAAAGAAAAAAGAAGCAAAAAGTTAGAAAACAATATTCCCCACCTTCAATGCTCATGTATATTCTTCAGAAAGACAAAGGTAACCCAGAGGATAAAGGTCAAACTCAATTAAAACTAAATGGATAATACTAGTCAAAAGAACACATACCATGCATCCACTCCTGAAGGACTAGAAGTGTAGGTCATGTGTTTTCTTCCTGTTGAAGGTCACATTTCAGGTTGGGGACAAAAGATATGGAAAATGTTGCTGCTGATTAAATAGATGGTATCAAAGAACATGCTTTCAGACTGTAATTTATAATTCCAAAATCGAAGGATGCTGGCAAGCAAGGGACACATCCCATAAAAAATGATAAGAAGCAAATTACATCATGATCCTAAAGACTTAAAACAAATGGCCAAGAGTGATGAAGATAAATGACTCGATTATACCGTAGACGGAAACAATGAAACTACAGGAAGAAAGATAGTGGACAAGAGACCTCCCAACCCTTCCAAAAAGTCAAGAGACATTAGCAGGAAAAAAGCTTAGAAAGAAGACTGCATGAGCATTAGTTTCCAAGACTGCCACAACGAATTAACACAAACTGGATTGCTTTAAAACAAGAGCATATATTCTCTCACCATTCTGGAGACTAAAAGTCTGAAATCAAAGTGAAAACAGGGTTGGTTTCTACTGAAAACTCCATTCTACGCCTGCCTCCCAGCTTCTGGTGGCCGCCCCCAGTCCTTGACATCCCTTGGTTTGTAGATATGCCCCTCCTGTCTCTGCCCGTCTGTTCAAATGGCCTCCTTCTCTGCCCATCCTTACATGGAGCTATGCTGTGTATGTGTGTGAACACATTTCCCTCTTTCTCTTTCTCCCCACTTCTCTCTTTTTCTCTTTTCTTTTTCCCTCCCCTCCTCTTCTCTTTCTTGACGGAGTCTGGCTCTGTCGCCCAGGCTGGACTGCTGTGGTGCGATCTCGGCTCACTGCAAGCTCCACCTCCTGGGTTCACGCCATTCTCCTGCCTCATCCTCCCAAGTAGCTGGGACTACAGGCGCCCGCCACCATGCCCGGCTAATTTTTTTGTATTTTTAGTGGAGATGGGGTTTCACCGTGTTAACCACGATGGTCTCGACCTCCTGACCTCATATCCGCCAGCCTCGGCCTCCCAAAGTGTTGGGATTACAGGCATGAGCCACCGCGCCCGGCCATTTCCCTCTTTATATAAGGGCACCAGTCATATTAGATTTAGAGTACACCTTGATCCAGTATGACTTTATCTTAACTACATGGCATGTGCAAAGACCCTATTTCCACATAAGGCTGCACTCAGGTTTCGGATGGACATGAATATTAGGGGAACACTATTCAACCTAATGCAGTGGGCTATGTGAGGATGGGGAGACTAGAGTAATCATTCACTACTGTGGCCCTAGCACCTAGCCAACAGTAAGAGATTAGATAGATAGCTATGTTTATGTATATGTATATACTTATGTGTATTATGTATGTATTAAACAAGTGAATTGTCCTAATATCACAGCATAGTCCAATAAACTACATGTATTAAATTTTGTAATTTAATATAATACTAAAAATATTACAGGCCGGTGCAGGGACTCACGCCTGTAATCCCAGCACTTTGGGAGGCGGAGGCGGGTGGATCACTAGGTCAGGAAATCGAGATCATCCTGGCTAACATGTTGAAACCCCGTCTCTACTAAAAAAATACAAAAAAAATTAGCCAGGGGTGGTGGCGGGCACCTGTAGTCCCAGCTACTCGGGAGGCTGAGGCAGGAGAATGGCGTGAACCCGGGAGGCGGAGCTTGCAGTGAACAGAGATTGCGCCACTGCCCTCCAGCCTGGGCAACAGGCGAGACTCCGTCTCAAAAAAAGCGGGGGGAGGGGAAAACAAGAATATTATAAGTATTCTCAAGATTTGACTGGATGAAACTCATGACAAAAACTCAGCCGTGGCAGGTGTACATTACCAACAAACCCCAGATTTTAAAGATGAGTTTAAAAACAAGTTTCTAAGTCAAGATGGCAAATGCTTTTAAAGCGCATCAAGGATCTGATGGAGAGAGAACTTTGAGGACAAGATAAATAATAGACAGAAATGCTGTGTTCGTGGCAACATCTCACAAACTACCTAGACAGAGGAAAGGCATGTTGATTTTCCTCCAAAGGCCACATCCTGTCTACTCCACTGTTCTCTGGATTTAACATCACAAGAAAAATGGAATATTGTGTTGATCAGTAGAAATGTAAAGTGTCTTAGAAGAGTAGAACCAAATCTTCTTAAGGTCAGTAGGTACAAGGTTATAGTTAAATAAGAGAAGTTAGTTCTGATGTTTGACTTAATAATAAGATATTATATATTTTAAAACAGCTAAAATAATTTAAATGTTCTCTATACGAAGAAATATAAATATTTGAAGTGATGATTTTGCTAATTACCTTGATTTGATCATTCTAAAATGTATACATGTGTGGAAACATTACATGGTACCACATGATTATACACAATTATTACTTGTCAACTAAAAATAGAATAATCATTGAGTGGTGTTAAGAGTAGAAAAATAAGAATAGAGTAAAACTTAAAAAAAATAAGTAAAAAATAAATACCATTTTTTTTAAAAAAAAGAGTCATAATAAGTGAGAAATGAAACAAGTATAGTCAGTCTTGTATCCACCATACAAGTTATTAAAAGTGCAGAGAAGACGTGGCACATCCTTTTGGCCATATACAAGAAAAAGAGAATCCAAGAAAGAATTATGATGATTCCCTTTAATTTCATGCCCACATTGTGTCTGGCTCTTTATATGTAATTTCATATGATGGCTATTATACTCCTTTAGGTTAGAAAAGAGAAGAGTCAGAAATGCACATCAGTTGCTCACTCTCCAAACAATTAATTAAATCCTTCTAGGCAAAAAGAGTAAAGTTTCTCTGCAATGGCAAGAAGACAGAAAAAGAAAAGAAGATCAAGACTGAGAAAGACAACACAGAGAAAAGACAGAGGCAGGCAGAGAGACAGAGATGCAGATACAGATTAAGACAGAAAAAGAGCGGAAAGAGAAAGAAGTGACAGACCCAAAGATGGATAGTGGGAAGATATACAGAGCAGTAACAAGAGACACAGAGTGATAAATTCTTACAAAGGCAGAGGGAATAGGACTCTGCTTATTGTGTTTTGGGAAGGCCAATGCAGGGATTTTTTTCTTTTCCCGGGAACTTGGGACTTCATGAAGCGATACTGCTAATATGAGTTCTAAAAAAGAGACTTAAATAGATCAGGATGGTCTGACTAAAATTAAGTAGTTATTTGATGAGGATAATTATACCATATTCTACACAAGTTCCCAAATTGGCTTATATAAAGATACAGGGCTTAAAAATATTATATGAAGATCTAATGATTTTGATGACAAGTCACTATGAGTGTATCAGTTAAGGTGACTTGTCTGTAATAGAATCTGAAACTTTAAGAGCTTTAAGAAATATGAAATTCTATTTGTTAATATAACCAGAAGTCCAGGGAGAATGCTTCGGATGTTAGGAGTAAGATTTAAGCTTTGTTTCCTATGATTCTCTCAGGAATGCCCTCTGCCGTGGATCATCTGCATTCTCAGGCTGGCCTTCTCATGATCATAAAAAGGGGGTTGCCAAAAAAAGTTTAGCATTCATTCTTGAATCAAAATGTCAAGGAATTTGGGATTGCCATAAATAGATTAAACCAATCAGAATTCAACCCTGGAACTAGAACATACCTCTAAAGCCATACTATTGCTTCATGACAGGGAATGCGTGGATTGAAAGCTGTACTATGCTCACTACAACAAAATAATATGACAAGAGAGTAAAAAGGGGTGTGGTGACAAAGGAACCACTATTATTGAACACCTACAATATGCAGACATTTGAGGTACCTTGCTTTATTTATTTTTTACAATAACACCATGAGATGGGGCTTGTTAACATTTCAGCAATAAGGATACAAATATCCTGAGGTTAAATAACTTATTCATAGAAAGAGAGAAGTAGAATCAGTCCACTTTACACTAGTGTATGACCTGAGATGTTGATATCCTGCTGTAATTTAATAATGTGGCATGACCATGATGTGACTTTGGAAAATAAAGATTTTGCCTTGATAACATCATCATCATCATCAAATATTCTCAACTGTTCTTCACGAGTATTAACTGCATTATGGAAAATCTACCCATGCCTCCTTAGTCCTCATGATTTCTCTGGTTCACTCTTGCTCTGGTGAAGAAGGGAAATTTCTCACAATAACTCTAGTACTAGAACTTTATTTGAGGTTCTTTATTTTCAGGTTTCACAGTCCACTATTTTGCCTTTTAATTGTGAAATATAACACACATACAGCAAAGTGCGGAAAACACAAATGTATACTTCACTGAATTACTTCACACAACATTATCAGCACCTCAAATCCCTCTGGTGCCTCGTCTCCATCACTATCCCTCAAAGCCAGCCATTAATTTGACTGCTAAACATATACACAAATATTTCCTCTGAATGCATATCTAAGAGCATAATTGCTGGGTCATGTGTGTACACATAAGCCTTAGCAGATAATCCCAATCTGTTGCTTCAGTTTCCAAAGAGGTTATACCAATTTATGCCTCCAGTAGCAGTATGTAAGAGTTTCTATTTCTCTGTGTCCTCACCAAGACTTCATATTGACAGCTTTTTTTACTATTATACTTTAAGTTCTGGGATACATGTGCAGAACGTGCAGGTTTGTTACATAGGTATACACTTGCCATGGTGGTTTGCTGCACCCATCAACCCATTATCTATATTAGGTGTTTTTCCTAATGCTATTCCTCCCCTATCCCCAAATCCCCCAACAGGACCCAGTGTGTGATGTTCCCCTCCCTGTGTCCATGTGTTCTCACTCTTCAGCTCCCACTGATGAGTGAGAACATATGGTGTTTGGTTTTCCGTTCCTGTGTTAGTTTACTGAGAATGATGGTTTCCAGCTTCATTCATGTCCCTGCAAAGGACATAAACTCATCCCTTTTTTATGCCTGCATAGTAGTCCATGGTGAATACATGCCACATTTTCTTTATCTAGTCTATCATTGATGGGCATTTGGGTTGGTTCCAAGTCTTTGCTATTGTGAACAGTGCCACAAAAAACATACGTGTGCATGTGTCTTTGTATTAGAATGATTTATAATCCTTTGGGTATATAACCAGTAATGGGATTGCTGGGTCAAATGGTATTTCTCATTCTATATCCTTGGGAATCGCCACCCTGTCTTCCACAGTCTTTTTAATGTTAACCATTCCGGTGAGTGTGTAGTAGTATCCCTTTGGTTGTGTAAATTTGTACTTTTCTGATTGCTAGCAAGGTTACACATCTTTTCTTCTGTTTATTAATCATTTTGAATACTCTCTTTTGTAAACAGACTTTTTGAATCTCCTGCCCACTTACATGTTGGGGTTTTTTCTTAACTTTTAGATGTTGTTTATGTAATTCTGCTTTATGATTCCATTATCAGTTATATGAGCTAAAAATATTTCATCTGGCTCTACAGCTTTTCCTTTTATTCTCTGTCACAAGTTGGATTCCCCAAAAGACATGCACAGATAAAGTTTAGCATGCAGAATATTTATTAAAGAATCCCCTATGGCTCAGATGAAAGAGAAAAGCTGTAAATGGGATTGAACAGAGAGAGGAGTCAATCTGTGATGCAGAAGCAACAATGGCTTCAGCTGAGCCCACAGAGAGTTTTGGAGTGAGACTGGGCCTTCAGAGTTGTGCCAGGTTGGGTGGAGATTGCCAGATTTTTGCTTCTCTGCATCAAGCACTCATTGACTATGTGCCACTATGGGGAAAGCGTGATCTTGGGGAGGGCAGCTCTCTGTGGCTGAGACAACTCCTGAAGAAACTGAAAGTTTCTGGGTGACTGCCAACAGCACACCCAGCAGGTGAGGCAACAAGTTCTTCATTGAAGAAGAATTTGAATGACACACTGGACTGTCCACCATACTTTGTTTTACTTTTTAAATTATTTCCATTTTTATTTTAGATGCAGGAGGTACATGTGCAGGTTCGTTACATGGGTATATTGCAAAATGCTGAGGTTTGAGGTACAAACAACCCCATCACCTGACTAGTGAGCATAATTTTTCAACCCTTCTCTCTCTCTCTCTCCCTCCCTGCTCTAGTAGTTCCCAGTGTCTCTTGCTGCCAGCTTTATGGCCATGAGCACCCAATGTTTAGCTTCCTCTTCTAAGTGAGAACATGTGGTATTTGGTTTTTGTTCCTGCGTTAAAAACACACATAAACCTGTATGTTCATCATAGCACTATTCACAATAATAAAGACTTGGAATCAACCTAAGTGCCCCCATCAGTGGTGGACTGGATAAAGAAAGCATGGTACATATACACCATGGAATACTATGCAACCATAATAAAGAATGAAATCATGTCTCCTGCAGCAACATGCATGCAGCCGGAGGCCATTAAGCAAATTAAACCACACTCTCTTAAAGGTGTTTGAGGAGCAGAAGCTCTTAATTTTAGTGTAGTCCACTAAATTAAGTGGATTTAAAATTAAGTGGGCACTTCCTCTATCTCCAGTGCATTTTGTTTCCTATTTTAAAATCTTCCCTTACTCAAATTTATGAAAATATTCTCCCATTTTTTTTTCACATTCAGATATACAATGTATTTAAAAATAGACCTTTTGTGTATGACTCGGGGTTCATTTTGTCCACAGTGATTTCTAACTCTTCTCAGCATTGATATATCAGATACGTAGAAGATAACTGGTATCATAGTCAACCAGAAGGAAGCCAGGTGACTCTTATTAATGCCTAAGGCAATATAAGAGTTTGAGAGAATTGTGGGGAAGAATATTAATTAGAGCAGATTCTACTTGAGACCCATTCTCATGTTTAAACAGGAATCTCAACAGTCTCTTGCAAATCAATAGGAGACCCTTACTTGTAGGGATTAAACTGAAAGAGATAAACATAAAGTGATAACACATTCTGGGAGCTCAATAAATGGTAGCTATTCCTATTATTCTGGGGCTAGGATCAGTCCCAACATACAGTTGGTTCAGAATATTGTACATTATCACATTCTCATTTCACTAAAACGTATTTCACTTCTTCCCTTTCTATGAAAAAAAAAAAAAAAAACTCATCATTTCTGTTGTCTAGCTTACATTAACCACGCCCTATAGAATCAGATGAGACTTGACCAGTAACCAGAACAACATTCTCTACAGGATGTTACAACACCTGTGGAGGATGTTTAAAAGCAGATGAAACTGTGTGCTGCCATTCCAGGAGCAGACAAATAGCAATTCACTGAGTCCATCCTGGGGTGCAGCCAGTATAGTCTCTACTATCGTATTTTCCAGCCTTCAAACCTTTTGCAAAATAAATTCTAGGCAGCTCAGTAACGCAAATTATTTATGAAGAATCCATGCTCCAAAAACACATATGCACATGAGGAAAGAGCAGTCTCAGCTCAATTGCATTTTCCTTCACTCAAGTAACATTTCATCAAGATACAATATCTAAAGGGCACAAATCGTGGATGATGACACCTTCGTGGTCCTAAAGATTTCTAATTGTTCCCCTAATTCCAATAACAAGAGTTTCTCCCTCAGTCTCACAGCTGATGCCTTGTTCAGCAGTTAAAACAAAACAAAACAAACCTGTGTATCAGTGAGTATGTGTTCAGCATTAAGTAACAACAACAACAGAAACACTACCTTTGTTGGCACCATTCTCATATTTGTTATTTATTAACAAGGAGTTGGTTTGGCTAGCAAGCTCCATACCATCATCAAAGACCCATGCTCCTTTCAATCTCCC
Source organism: Rhinopithecus bieti (assembly GCF_001698545.2). Lineage (NCBI taxonomy): Eukaryota > Metazoa > Chordata > Mammalia > Primates > Cercopithecidae > Rhinopithecus > Rhinopithecus bieti. The sequence goes on from NW_016807677.1 coordinate 9,625,988, forward strand.
ACTCCATCATCGGGGTACTGATTTGCATCCAAGGCACTGCAGCTTCACGGTTACAAGTGGCTGCTAATCTTCCAGACAGAGTATCTTTAAATGTCAGCATTCAAAGCTATTTTTATTTGATTCAATTTTTAATCAGAGATTTAAAACTTTTCCCCAGTTCTCCACACCCTACCCCCTCTCCAACCTTATAGACTTTCCATGCCTCTCCCTGTCCTGAGACACATGCTTGCTGTTAGTTCAATTACTGGTGATGTGGAAATAATTATCATGATTTGCTTAGATCTATTATGATTTATGATTCACCAACTAAATCAGGCACATTGTCTCTCAAACACTGTCGGGGTTCTGACTTCAAGAAAAGAAGGCTAAAAGCTATTGAGTAGGCAACCAACTGCATCTGCCATAAACACCTGGTTAAAGTGGGGCAAGAAAAAAGCCTAGAAGGAAAAACTCCAAATTCAAATCATGATTGTCTTTGGATGACAGGATGTTTTGTGTGTGTTAGGAGGAGAGAAGTGTAATTTTTCTTTTTCTTTTAAGTGTTGTATATTTATAAATTTTCTACAACAACCATGTATTGATTTTATAATTAAGGAAAACACTTTCTTAAAATGGAAGAAGCCTCTATAATTTCCATAACCTAGCAGAGAAACTGAAGGACAGATATCTCAATCTCCAGCCCAGAACTTCCCTGAACACACATGAGAGGTAGAGTTGAAGTGCTTCTAGAAACCCTTCCCCACCCAGGAACTTTGGAGTCTGTGGATAACCTATGTTTAGGTTGTGGCCACACGCTCAGTAGCAGTATCTTTAGAGAATAATTCTGACTGTAATTTTTAGTAAAAACAATCAATTACCATCTGTCTGCACAGCAGAGACCGATATGGGTTTTTTTTTATTGGAATGGCAATCTACTTGGATGGACAGTGCAAACTATTCAGAACTGTGTTCCAGCAGTTCCACCTCCGAAATCCTAAATTCAGCCTTAGGATGAGCTTGTGCTGTGTCAGTATGACCTGTGTTGTGGGGTTGGAAATGGTAGAAAAGAGAGGAAGAAAGAATGACAACAGACTTCTGCTGTCACTGTCACTATGGGTTTCTTTTTTCCGTGCCAAATGGTAACATGGGGTCTTCCGAACAGAAAATAACTGGAAATTTGTTGCCTGAAAAAAGTAACTCTGAAACTAAATATGTATCACAGGTTTTAAGGTGAAGGACAGAACAAAAATAAACCAAAAACTCTGACTAAGATATCTGATGTACTGTTATTTGAAATTCAGCAATACGTCTTCAGGACTAATAGTAATAATAATTTCAGTTTATTTCATTTGTAATAAAATTCCAAACATTGTGCTAAGAGCTTTACATAAATTATCTCATTTAATCCTCATAGCAGCTCTACAAAGAAGGAATTATTACCCTCATTTTACCAATGGAGAAACAGTCCCAGAAAGGATTTATAAATTTTTCAAGGTCACAGAATTAAAACGTGATCGAACGAAGTTTTGAAATCTTCTCTAATGGTATCCAAATTTCATGCCCTTAACCACAACTGTTTTCTGCATCCATCATCTCCAAAAAAGTAAACACCCAATCAAGGAGACAGAGTGATCCTCAGGTGCTGAGGCCAAAGCTAATACTAAAAATGTGAAAAGATCTTTCTGAGTATAATAGTAGCAGAAAAGAAAGGAGACTGATAGGAATTCAACACAAGGGTTCTCCTATACAAACAACTTTTACTCCATGTAAATGATTTAAAAATAAAACAACCATATTTCTCAAAAGACCAATGTTTGTATCATCTCAGGGCTTTGTAATATCCACAGTAGTGATTAAAATGCTGACGTATACATCCTAAGAATCTAATGACATTATATTACTCGAAGAAAATGGCAATGGCAAACCCCAGATGCACTCCAGTCTTTTTTAAAATTTTATACTTACAGTCTAGCTTCTGCAGGAAGTAATTGTGTCCCCTTTTCTGACATATTAACTACAGCAGTAGTAGCCATAATTTTCCTAGACTACCCCCACCGAAATTTGGGAGCAAAGGCCTTAAAGGATGGCCAAGTAGAGAACAAATCACAATCCAGGAGCTGCTATGATGGAGTTAGAAACAGAAGCAAGCTGACTACCATGCTGAGGTGACTCAAGATTTGGATTTGGACTGAAACTCTACTTTCTCTAAAACTATGTTCTGCATAGATGTATTTCCTGATTGCTTAGAGGATTTTTCAACACACACATATTAAGCACTTAGTCTACATGAGTTTCAGTTTTGGGCGTTGCAGATAGGGAAGATTGTCAAACTGGACTCTGCTTGTACCACATACATAAACATTCTTATTTCAGAAGTATTAAAATGTAAAAAAAAAAAAAGTACATTTTAATTTTCATTACTTTAATTATGAGTGAGGGTGAGCATAGGTTCAAAAGATTAAAAAGTCTTTTTCCACCTCCAGTCATAACCACTTAAATGGTATTGAAATTGCCTTTCTATTGTGTATAACCAGCAAACAGGATAATATATATGAAGCGGCTGTTTTTTGATATCGGACAATAGGCAATCAGTTCAGGAATGCAAGCAATGAAAGAAGGAGCAGAAATCAAAGTGAGCCCTGAATTTTTATTTGGAGGTATCACCTGAACCATGGTACAAGAAAGAGCCCATAATAGTATCACTGAGTTGAGGAGGCAAAGATCAGAGTCTAGGGAGATAGCTGGAATTTGCAGGGTAGAGTATTGGTGAAGATAGATTTATGTAGGGAAAATTTTCCAGAAACCTGCATAGTATTCCCTTTGAATCTACTGCTGAAAGCTAAGGTGAACATCTGTACAGTAAAACGCAAAAGATCAGGCAAAGATCTACCAGGGAATCACAAGCTGAACAATTTCCATAGCTCACATTAGGATAAGAAACACTATAGTTTTATCCAGTTTGAAGGGATAAAGCTTTGGGTTTTGTTGCTGTTACTTTTTGTTGTTGCTGCTGCTGTTTGTTTAATGACACAGGGATTCACTAAAGATCCCCACAAGAATGACAACTTGAAAGCAGGGGCCAAAAAACATATCAAAATGAAGCTTTAACACAATTGTCAAAACATCTGCAAGTTATACGGATGAAATGGTGAACTAGGAAACCCCAGGTCCTCATTTGCCCATGGAAACATTAAAAAACAACTAAAACTGAATTAAAACCTTATAGGAGCCCTGAAAGACAGTCAAAGTTCTGCAAGAACTAAGTGAACACCCAATCAAGAAAAAGCCACTTTCAAACCAGGAGGAAATTTTATCACATGTTTACTTGCCCATGCCCCATCCACTTTCTGGTACAGTGCGGTCTCAGTCTAGAGGGTGGTATTCCAGTTCCCAGTTCCCTCTCTCAAACCAAAGGGAGTGAAGTAGACCTTATCTGCAATATTCTAACTATCCTGTCTTAGGGATGCCTGAAGGACTTGTCTCTATCTCACCTAAATCCGATCTCAGACAGAAGTGGCAGGCACTTTTACTGACAACGGCAGAGAGATTAGAGACTGAAGATGACTGGGTCAGGAAACTATGGGTGACACGTACAACAGACTATCAAAGACAAAAATCAATGGAAACTATTACATCATGGATCCAAAAGTCTTAATAAGCCTCTGGAAGAATAAACATCGAAAACCCACATCAAAATATATCATAATCAAATTATTGAAAACCAAAGATTAGTAGATAATTTTAAAAGTAATCAAAACAAAAAAAAAGAAGATAAAAGCCAGAAGACAATGAAACAATATCTATAACACTCTAAAAGAAGAGGAAAACACCCATCAGCCTAACATTTTACATTACATGAAAAATATACTTCAAAAATGAAGGGCGGCACCAAGATCTTTGTTTTCCAAACGCTCTTCCCTAATCAAGAAAATAACTCCCTAGAGATGTGGTTTGTTCCACCCATGTAGCAGGGAAAACACAATTATTCTCCTGTGTCCCGTGGTGGCAGAAAAGGAAGGAAGAGGTAGGGAGGAAGAAAATAAGGCAAGAAGGAGGAAGAAAGGAAGGGAAGGGAAGGGAGAAGTGTAGGGAAGGGACAGGACAGAATGGGGGAAGAGAAGGAAAGAAGGAAGGAAGGAAGAAGGAAGAAGGAAGGAAGGAAGGAAGGAAGGAAGGAAAGGAAGGAGGGAGGAGGGAGGGAGGGAGGGAGGGAGGGAGGAGGGGTTGTGTTTCTGTAAAACACAAAAATCAAGCTAAAAGAGGGCCGCCTCAATGTCCAAATGGAACTAAATAATTATTGTATTTATAACCCAAAAAATAAAATATCCATGAGTTAGCACTAATATAAATAAATGATTGAACAAATAAGGGAAACTTCTTCTTATAAAAGAATTCACATTAGTAAGCGTAGAAGGAGTAGAGATATCACCATTAGAAAAATGCAGCAATAATTGTGGCAAGCAAGACTCACAGATGAATGCTAAAACTAGTGGAAAAAAAAACTGAAAGAGAAACAAGATACTTGCATAGAGTAAGGATATTGCCTCTAAAATATTTATTAATTCAAAAGGGGAAAATAGTAACTTTAAACTGGAGAAACCCGGCAGGTGTCATCCTAATCGAGTAACAAAGATTAACCTCACCAGTAATAAGACATATTGACATCATGTACCCCAGATGTGAGTACAGTAAAACTGTATACATTCATCTGTTATATTTTTGCCAAAAATGCATGACCACCATCTAATCACCAGAAAATATCAGATAAATACAAATTGGGGAAAATTTTACGAAATACCTGGCCAATAATGTTCAAAAGTGTCAAGGTCATGAAAGACAAGAAAGGATGGAGAAAATGTTACAATTTGCAGGAGACAATGAAGACATCACAGCTCAATGCAGTCAGATTTGGGATTAAATCTTGGAACAGAAAATGGATGTTATGAAAAACTAAGGAAATCTGAATAAAGTTCATAGCTCAGTCAATAGTATTATACCAGTACTAACTTCCTAGTTTTAACAACAGTACTATGGTTATGTAAAACATCAACATTAGAAGAAGCTGAGTGAAGGATATATAGTTCACTGTACAATTTTCTTAACTTTCTGTACATCTAAAACTTTTCAAAATAAAAACTTAAAAGTACAGCAGGCTCTAGAAGCACACCATGTGAGTAGAATTCTGACTCTACCACTTATAATTTTGTACCATTACGAAATTCAGCTAATCTTTCTGGACCTCTGTTGCCTTAAAATAGAAAGAAGATAGCAAGAGTATTAACCTCAAACATTTGTGCAGAGGAATACATGAAATAATAATTGAAAAACACAGACTATACAGTATCCAAACCTTAGCTAATATTAAATATTGTTATTTTTGTCCCATGGAAATTTTGTTTTAATGTGCTGTTTTATCTACGATTTCTGAGTTTGCTTCACTTAGATAGACATACCCCACTCTAAAGCTATAAAAAGTTTGTCTATTTTTTTCCCCTGAGACTTTTATAGTTCATTTTGCCCGTTTAAATCTTTGGTCCATGTGGAATTCATTTAAATGTAAGAAGAGAGCTTAAAGCTCACTTTTCTTTTCTTGCTTTTCTTCTCCTTCTTTTAAAGATGATCAGACATTTGTTGCAACATCATTTATTAAATAATCAATCTTGTTTTCATGGACCAATTTTCATGGGCAGCAGACACTAGAAATCTTTCACCTTCTTCTGCTTGACCCCTACACCTACAACCTGAGTTTAGAGAAAACTCCATTATGTTAAACAGAGTTGAGAATCAGGTGTAAGCATAGCATAGAACCCCATGAAGGGTGTCATAAATATCAACTGATCCATAAACACATAGAGTTTCTTGAGTAAATATAAACTATTCCCTCAGAGAATCCAGGTGAATTTCCAATTATCACATCTGACAGTTCTTCTTACCCCTCACAAAGATGCTTGTCAGTATTTTTGTAAAAACTCTCCCCTTTGTCTTCTGCATCTGAAACAGGAGTTAGGCTGGGTGCAGTGGCTCACATCTGTAACCACAGCATTTTGGGAGGCCAACGTGGGTGGATCGCTTGAGCCCAGGAGTTTGAGATCAGCCTGGGCAACAAAACAAGACCCCCTTTATACCTTCCCCACAAAAAAAAAGGCTGGGTGTGTTGGCTCACGCCTGTAATCCTAGCACTTGGTGAGACTGAGGTGGGAGAATTGCTTGAGGCCAAGAATTCAAGAACAACCTGGCCAACAGAGCGAGACCCTGTCTCTATTAAAAAAAAATTAGCCAGGTGCAGTAGCATGCACCTATAGTCCCAGCTACTTGAGAGGCTGAGGTGGGAGGATCCCACGATCCCAGGAGTTTGAGGTTCCAGTTAGCCATGATTGTACCACTCCACTCCAGCCTGGGTGACATAGTGAGACCCTGCCTCAGAAAAATAAACAAATAAGGCCAGTCAGGGTGGCTCACGCTTATAATCCCAGAACTTAGGGAGGCAGAGGCAGGAAGATCACGAGGCCAGAAGTTTGAGACCACCCTGGCCAACATGGCGAAACACTGCCTCTACTAAAAATACAACAATTAGCCAGGTGTGGTGGTGCATGCCTATGATCCCAGCTACTTGGGAGGCTGAGACACGAGAATCACTTGAACTCAGGAGATGGAGGTTGCAGTGGGCTGAGATCATGCCACTGCACTCCAGCCTGGGCAACAGAGCTAGACTCTGTCAGAGAGACAGAGAGACAGAGACAGAGACAGAGAGACAGAGACAGAGAGAGAGAGAGAGAGAGAGAGAGAGAGAGAGAGAGAGAGGAGAGAGAGAGAGAAAATAAATAATAGCAACAGGAGTCTATTGCTATTATTCAGGGGTGTTGATGAGACCTGAAATACACTCACCCTTTTCCACTACTTGCTGACTGTTTCCTTTTTCCTGTCTTTCACTGTCTTCTATTTTAAATTCTTTTTCTTAACTACCATCCAAAGTGAGTGCGCCTTAAAGCTGATCTTTTTTACTCTTGTTATTTCACCTGCTCTCCGTGAGCTTTCTCCTCCATTTACATGATCTGTTATTACTTATGGGCTTCTTACTCCACATTTATCCCTCATGCCACATTTTCTGACTCAAGCCAGGTTCCTACGAATCAGAGACTGAGATTAGGGTTCTTGTTCAAGTGATTTATTAGTAGCTAGCTTTCATGAGAAAGGAAGTGAGGAAAGCCAGATAGGAGAAAATCCTAAGCAAGAATGTGTTCTTTCCTAGAGACTAGTGGTGGCACCTTGAGCCAAGGTGACCAGCCTCTTACATTCCCATGAGTCAGTAACTGGTTGTTGGCTCCTCCTGGAGAGGGGTTGGAGAGATGCCTCCTGGGCAACATGGCTTCTGTCCAGCAGGGGACAATTCTCTGGAGAAAGGGTAATTGTAAGCTTTTAGCAACCAGAACTTACAGCAACTGTGGGGTTGATGCACCAGTGAAAAGGATCGAGGCAGGGTAAGGTATCTAATCTAATATTTGTACACTCAGATCTACTTGCTTCTCACATTAAGTTCACACTATCTAGACATAGCTTCTCCAGGACTCTAGCTGCTCACAAACTCTAGAAAAGCTTCTGAAAGAAGAATTCGTGGCAGGAACTACTACCCCCACTGCTATAGTTGGTGTTGAGAATTGAAACTCATCAACTCCCTCCTTCACTACCCATATAAGATTCCCTTCCACTTCACTGGCACTTCTGCTGGTCTAGGTGGTTTTCCTGGTGGGATGATCTAGAGCCTCTTCCTGAGGGTTCTGAGCCCTCTGGAGATTTGGTCTTAGTCAGACCATAGCTGCTGTGCTTTCCATTAAGTTAAAAGACACCACAGTGGAACACTTAAGTCCTAAACATATTCTTCTACGTCTCATTATGTAGCAGTAGTCCAGCCTCTTCATGATGATCAGATTAAATTACTCTAGTTTAATGGTTTTCTAACACCAGGATCCCAAGGTGACCAAGTGGCAGCTGTGGCTTTAAATTTTATGGGACTCTCTCTCTGCCTCCTGGAGGATGTGTACCTCCTCCTCTGACATACAGGACCTCTAAGCACACAAACTTAAAAGTCAGACTTACAATCACACCAACTTAAAATGTTAAGAAACACAAAATTCCCAAACGGGTTTCTGGGAATGACAGTGAGGGGCATCCCTCCCACTTTGATCCCCTGATTCTGGGATCTAGGTACTGTAGTCATGCCACCATAAAATGGCCTCAGATTGAAAGTGTAAACCACATCTAGAAGGATAACACCCATCCTCAAAAGTTATCACCCTAAGATGATGTTGCAGCTGTGCCTTCCACTTGACACACTGGATAGTTTTGGATAATGTGCTAACTGGAAGGACCAGCAGATTTTCTGGTCACGTGTCTACTGCCATAACCCTTTGCTGTGAAATTATCTCTTGGTCCTGGACAATGTTATGTGGCCTCCAATACAAGTAAATCTGACATTTTCTGAGATATCAGTGGCACTAAGCTGAGGCACTGCAGGCAGAAAGGTAAATCCATGCCTTAAATGTGTGTCAATACCACTCAGGATGAAATGGTTTTTTTCCTTAAGGTAGAATGCATTAAATTAATCAAAGTTGCCTCCAAAGGACTAGTTGATATTCTCAAGGTATTATATTGTATTAAGCAATTCAGCATATAATCTCTGTTGCTGGCACATCAGATATTCAACAACCACAGTAGTTAAATCAGCCTTAGTGAGAAGAAGCCCATGCTGTTAGGCCCATGTAAGGCTTTCTTCTCTAGAACTTTATCTACTTTCTTCATGAACCTATGTTATTAATACAAGGAGGGCCAAGAATAGGGTCTGGTTGACATGTTCTCTATATCGTCTTGTCTGTCTGTTGTTTTGTGGTCTTCCACAGGAGATGTCTTCTGGACATATGATGCAAAGATCATTATACTTTGTATCCACTCCTGTAAGTCACTCTGCATTTATCTTCCCCAGAATTTCTTGTCTCCAGTCTTCCTATATTGCTCATTCCAGAACTCTGATAAACCAACCAAACCATTGGATACTGCCTGTGAGTTTGTATAGATCCTTATCTTAGGCTGTTTCTCTCTACAAAGTGGATGGTCAAGTACACTACCCAAAGCTCTATCCATTGGGAGAATGTTTCCCTTACCACTGCTTCTTATGGTCACCCCGAGCGAAAGCATTGTGCAGCAGTCCATTTATTGATTGGATCACTATACCTAGGCTTACTTCTCTATCATTTACTCAGTTTACTCGACTGCTTAATTCCTTGAAACTATACCCCTTCTTACCCATTGCCACTTCCTTAGTGCAAGCCTTCATTCCATCTAGGCTATTGAATAAGCTCCTAACATCCACTCCTTGATTCTTGCTCCTTCTACTTTTTTGATGTTTAATTTCTCCTTTCAACTCCAATGAGTTTCTTCCAAAAACACAAGTTTGATCATGTTACTTCTTTGTCTTAGTTCATTTTATGCTGCTACAACAGAATACCTGAAACTGGGTGATTTATAATGAACAGCAGTTTATTGAATCACAGTTCTGGAGGGGGCTGGGAAGTTCAATACCACAGTGTCAGAATTTTGCAATGGCCTTCTTGCTGCATCATCACATGGTGGAAAGTGAGAGGGTAAGAGAGGGAGACCAAAGGCAGCCAAACTCACCTTTACATAAGAGCGCCAATCTCACCCATAAGAGTGGAGCCCTCATGACCTAATCACTTCTTAAAGTTCCCACTTCTTTTATTTATTTATTTATTTATTTATTTATTTATTTATTTATTTATTTTTATTATACTTTAAGTTCTAGGGTACATGTGCATAACGTGCAGGTTTGTTACATATGTATACTTGTGCCATGTTGGTGTGCTGCACCCATCAACTCGTCAGCACCCATCAATTCATCATTTATATCATGTATAACTCCCCAATGCAATCCCTCCCTCCTCCCCCCTCCCCATGATAGGCCCCAGTGTGTGATGTTCCCCTTCCCGAGTCCAAGTGATCTCATTGTTCAGTTCCCACCTATGAGTGAGAACATGCGGTGTTTGGTTTTCTGTTCTTGTGATAGTTTGCTAAGAATGATGGTTTCCAGCTGCATCCATGTCCCTACAAAGGACGCAAACTCATCCTTTTTTATGGCTGCATAGTATTCCATGGTGTATATGTGCCACATTTTCTTAATCCAGTCTGTCACAGATGGACATTTGGGTTGATTCCAAGTCTTTGCTATTGTGAATAGTGCCGCAATAAACATACGTGTGCATGTGTCTTTGTAGTAGAATAATTTATAATCCTTTGGGTATATACCCAGTAGTGGGATGGCTGGGTCATATGGTACATCTAGTTCTAGATCCTTGAGGAATTGCCATACTGTTTTCCATAATGGTTGAACTAGTTTACAATCCCACCAACAGTGTAAAAGTGTTCCTATTTCTCCACATCCTCTCCAACACCTGTTGTTTCCTGATTTTTTAATGATTGCCATTCTAACTGGTGTGAGATGGTATCTCATTGTGGTTTTGATTTGCATTTCTCTGATGGCGAGTGATGATGAGCATTTTTTCATGTGTCTATACTCTTACAATGACGATTGCATTTCAACATGAGTTTGGGAGGGAATAAACATTCCATTCCAACCATAGCACTCCTCAATTAAAATCATGTCGTAATTCCCCATTACCTATAAAGTCTAAACTTGTTAACACAACATACAAGGTCATTTGTGTTCTGTATAATATTCCCCTTTCTTAACTTTCACCATCATTCTCATACACATGATATCACAACTACAACCAGACAGTTTGCTCTTACTTCATCAGGCCATGTCCTTTGATACATTTATGCTTTGGCATTTGTCAAGCATGTCCTTTCTTGCCTACCTCTTTTGGAAAACATCTACTCTAATTTCAAGACACAATTCAAAACATATATGCTTTGTTAAAGGCTTCACTCTTTACCTGTGCATACCTCTTGAGTAGTGTAGCTGTTTACCTGTGTGTACCTTTTGTGTTGTATCATATAGTTTTGTATATCATCTCCCTCACTGCACTGTTAGCTCCTGGGATCTAAGAACTATGCCTTACACGTAACTCTACCCCCTGCTCTTAGCAGAGTCTAGCCTATAGCAAAAGCAATCAATTGGATGGTTTACCATCCTCTAAAGAGATAAATTCTGGCAATGTAAGGCAATGAAACCACTGGGTTCCAAGGGGAAGTTATAACAGATTCTGAGGACTTTAATCATAAATTCAGGAATCAGGCAGGTCACAAAATGGTATAAGTTGGCTATAAGTAATGATGAGGGAGTGAGGAGGGCAGGAACAAACTTATGGGAATATCTTCCCTACCTAACAGTGATCTCAAAACCATTTAAAATAAATAAAAGCACACTGTATTTGTATGAATCTATTTTCATGCTGCTGATGAAGACGTACCAGAGACTGGGCAATTTACAAAAGAAATAGTTTTAATTAGACTTACAGTTCCACATGGCAGGGAGGCCTCACAATCATGCCAGAAGGCAAGGAGGAGCAAGCAAGTCACATCTTACATGGATGGCAGCAGGCAAAGAGAGCTTGTGAAGGAAAACTCCCCCTTATAATAACCATCAGATCTTGTGAGACTTACTATCACGAGAACAGCATGGGAAAGACCTGCCCCCATGATTCAATTACCTCCCACCAGGTCTCTCCCACAACACGTGTGAATTCAATATGAGATTTGGGTGGGAAAACAGCCAAGCCATATCAGTATTGATCAATCAAACTCAACTACAGCCCTTCATGTGTCTTGAGGTCCTCAAATATTAGAGCCCTGGTCTACAATTGGCTAGGACTATTTTATCATATGAAGTTATATGCAAGTGTGTGAGTTCGCATACTTTGAACATTTTTAAATCAAATTCCAGGATGAGGTCTCCAGTCAGTTTGTGTGGCCTGAAGTTGTATGGTTTATACCCTACTTAGTTCACATATAAGAAACAGAGAAACATAGAAGAGCATACTCACTTTACCTGAAGTGGTTATTAGTTTTAAGCTAGAAAGAACCTCCAGCTTCATGGGATTTGGCACTTATTTTAGAGAGAGGATCTCGCTCTATTGCCCAGTCTGGAGGACGGTGGCCTGATCTTAGCTCACTGTGGCCTCAAACTGCTACGCTCAAGCAATCTTCCCTCCTCAGCCTCCTGAGGAGCTAGGACTACAGGGAAACACCACCACACCTGGCTGTTTTTTTTTTTTTTTTTTTCTTTTAAGAGATGAGGTCTTACTATGTTGCCCAGGCTGGTCTCAAAATCCTGACCTCAAGTAATCCTCCTGCCTTGGCCTCCCAAAGTGCTAGGATTACAGGTGTGAGCCACTGCACCTAACCAGGATTTGGAACATTTACAAGACTTTGTCCAGGGCAGGAAGGAACAAATACAAAACTTGGATTCAAAGAACATGAATTTAAAACCAGAACCTGATTCTTAAGAGATGTCTTTGACAAGCTGCATAAGTTTTCTGAGTCTTAATTCTCTTATCTGTAAAATAGGAATTCTAATATCTACTTCACAAAGTTGTTGAGAAAATGGAATGAAAGTAGCAACTGCAAAACCAGTGCAGTGTCTGGCACATAGTAAGTACTAGATAAATGTTATTTAAGTCTGAATATGAAACTTGTGCATTTACATCCAAAATCAGAAAAGAGCCCAGCACATGCATTTCTTTTGAAAAAAAAAAAAAAAAAAAAAAAAAAAAAAAAACCAGTAAATATTTTAAATATGGGATGATATTTGCAAAATTATTTGAGTTCCTTTGCAAATGTTTGAGAGTGAATATTAAGCATTATCCTAGGAAAAGTATTGCAGAATCCATCTCTAGGGGAGAGTGTTAAAACCTAAAGCCTTCTCTGCTTCTAGCCATTCTCCAGGATATCTTTATTTTCCTAGCCATTATCAGGATAATCAGGACATTCAATTTCATTTCTGACATCCAATATTGATTGATGAGCATGAATGGATAACTGACATCTCACTGGCAGAAACTGCAGTTTCCCCTCAGCCTCCTCCTCTGAGAGCTAGCATAACCCTTCCTGAATCCGATGCTGAATCACTTCCAAGGTAATTTGCTTAGCAAAAGTAGGCTTTTTTCATACACTGTGCTCAGCTTGAGTTCACCTTTCTCACCTTCAAATATTAAAACTCACCCCATAGAAAATGAATCTGGGAGCCTAATCGAAATCTTCGCCTTCTGTTCTGAGATAGGTTCATTCTCCTGAGTACTCATATTTGTTCAGAAGACACTGACCCCAAGAGTAATTGGCTTCCAATGATACTTTGATTCCTTATTTCTCTTTTATAAAGAAAAAAATGGATTCCAAAGGCAAGTTCAAGAGAACAGTCCTAACCTTTGCAACAAGAGAGTAAATTTCTAAAATAAAGGCATTTAAATCTTGACTGCAATGAGATGAGAAAAAAAACAACCCATCACTGCAAGAAGGTGAAAGAAGGACATAGGTTTTTGTGTTCATAAAACATCTAGCATTTTGTTTTTATTTCTTTGAGTTCAAAATAAAACAATGAGGTTTAAGCCGTAAAAGAAAGAAGTCTGGGAAAGTATGAAAAGAATTTCCTGGGAAAAAAATTAACTGAAAAAGACTCTATGCTTTCCTTAGAAGGCTTTTGAAAGCTAGCAACATTTATTAAAACACTTATTAAACATGTACTATGTGCTGGCCATTCTGATCAATGAAATGGGAAATGCAGATGACATATAAGATAGAACCTTAGTTCCAATAAGCTTGCAATTAAGTTGGGAGTAGAAAACCTAGGATGCATGAAATTTTTTAAAAAGTAAGCATTTGAGAACCAATTTGGTATTGACTAAAAGTTTAAATGGGAGATTAGTGAGGAAAGTGTACTCTGTGGGCTAATTAGCTGATGAAAGATTTATTGAGATTACCTCAGAGACAAGGACTTCAGTAGTTGGAAGAGAAGATAGAGTTGCAGGTGGAGAGAACAAGAAGTGCAAATATCCAGACAAGATACTGGTGAACAAATCAGCATGTCAGTAGCAGAGGGCATATTTGGGTGGGGCGTTAGTAATAGATTCTGATAGGGAGGTATCAAATTAGGAAGAACTATAAAAAATCAAGATGAAGAATCTAAACAAAGAAAAATTGAGGATCAATGCTTTGGTTATTGAGTAGAGGAATGAATACAAATGTGGAACTTTAAAATAATGGAGAGAATTTCAGCAAGATATCTTGGGGTTTATAGCTATATTAGAAGGGGAGGGGAGAGACTGGAGCCAGGGAAAGTAGTAAGAAGGCTGTTAATATCATTCAAGTTTGAAGTGGGAAGGGTCAGTACCAAGAAAGTGAAAATTTGGAAGATTTTTTTTAAGGAGAAAAATAATAAAACTTGCACAGAGCAGTTAGCGGGGAACCCAGAAGGGAAAGAGCCAAAGGTTTTTTAACTTCTAATGATTTCCAAGGATTTCAATCTTGGAAGGAAAGAGTAGTGATGACATTAATAAAAATAAGATCATTTGGAAAGAGTTCAAAGAGGAGAGGAAGAAAGTGAATAAATTCAAGAGAGGTATTTAGCTGATTGAATAGACTAAACTCAATAATAGATATTGGGGTGGTGAGGGAGAGGAAGCAGGGAAGCCTAACTTTCAGTTTTCTGTCTTAAGACATGAATGAAGGGATTCTTAGAAAAGGACAAGGATTGATAGGTAAATTTGAGGTGTATTTGAAACATCCAAGCGGAAATGTTGACTAGACAGTTGAAAATAAAGAGGTCAGGGAAGCACTATGATTCTCAGTTGGGATGATTTTGCCCCCCAGAGGACAACTGACAATGTTTGGAGACATTTTGGTAATTTCAACTGGAGGAGGGAGCAGTTGTTACTTGTGTCAAAGTAGGTAGAGGCCAGGGATGTTGCTAAACATCCTACAATGCATGGGATAGCCCCCAAAAACAAAGAATCATCTAGCTCCAAGTGTCAAGGTTGAGAAACTCTGGGGCAGATGATGTCCATTTGAGAGATATCAGCATATACATGGAAATTAAAGCTGTGAGCATAAGGCTAGTGAATGATTTTAAAAACCTAGATTTGAGTCTTGAGAAATTTTGAATAGTTAGATGAAGGTGGATGAGCCTAAAAAGGTCTTGTAAGAAGGAGAGAACAGACAAAGAAAAGGAAACCCAATAGATAGGGATCAAAGTAACCCTAACAAGGGTTTCTGAAGAAGGGAGATACCCAGCAAGAGAAAGACTCTATCCACTGGATTTAGAGATATGGAGACAGCTTGTGGGCTGTGAGCTTAGCAAAAGCAGTTTCTGTGGCATATCAGTGATGAAAGCTAAATGTAAGTGAATGAAGAAAAAGAAAATAAAGATCTCTGGCCTGTGATGAGAAGGCTAGAGATTAAGGTAAAGTGTGTTAAAGGAAGGTTGGTTTGTTATTGATACTGCTGCTTTTACTATGGGGGAGTCATGCATAAATAAAAATAAAGGACCTAGTTTGAAGTAAGTTTGAACATATAGAAGAGATTAGAGTTTTTTAAGAATGGGTAATGAACACTAGTGGGTCATGAAATTAATTTATAGGTTAGAAGTAGCATTTTTAAAAACATGAAACAGGATGGGATAGAAAATAGAGACCATTAAATAGAGTAAAATATTATTTCAAGAAACTATTGTTTCAGGTGTGGTTTGCATGTACACACATGGAATTTTGGTATACACACATACACATTTGCAATTTTGGTAACTAAATGAACATAGAAGGCAAAAGAATTATCCTCCAGGCAAGGGTCTAGGTGACTTGGAGAATAATGGAGTCATAATGGAAATACGAAAACAAGGAAGTAAAGTAATGGGAAAGAAAGAAGAAAATAAAGATGAATTTAAGACAACAGTAGAACATTCATGCAAAGATATGCTATATATAGTTATCCAGCCCACATAAGCCTGGGTTCGATGATCCTCCTAGATGCTCCCACAGCTGCTGTCCTTTCACAGTAAGTATATTGCAACTGTCCATTTTCTTGTCCATTTCCTTTCTCAAAGAATGGGCACCATGAAACAAGGAATCATCTCTCATTGTATCCCTATTGTCTGGCACAATTTCTGGCACATAGTGGGTACACATTAAATATGAATTTAGTCAGTGATTTATAGATGTGATGTTAGAACCATGGAATCTAAAAGTCAATGATGATAAGCTATTTATAAAATGGTTTTAGACCCTTTTAGAGACACATCATGACGAACCACAGGTCACGCACTTGATTCCAGAAAGCAATTAGCATCTGAAACCTGGATATGCATCCTGTATCAGTCAGCTTTATTGGTTGCAGCAGAAACCAACTCTGGCTGACATAAGCAGAAAATAAATTTATTGCAAGAATAGTAGGTAATTTATAATTGCCAGGAAATTCAGGCTTGGGAAACAGTCAAGAGCAAGGGAAGCTAGTGCATTAACCTGGACCACAGCCAAAATTCGCATACCATAAAACCAGACCGCTGAAAACACTGTCACCTCTAAACTCTAGACACCTCAGCTACAACCACCACCACCACCATAGGCACTAGTCAGTTACAGCCACTGCACTGTTATTCCTCTTGTGCCTCTGAAAACTCATATTACTAATCCTCATGTTCCTCCATCCCAGCCTTTTTGCACTTCTAATTCTTGATTTCAAAATTCAAGGCAGCTGCATCTGATTATTGGAGCCTAAGTCATAAACAAGAGAATCTGGGAAAATCAATAGCTAAACAACTTGCTTTTTAAGCTTTTATAGAAGGAAACTAGTTCAACCATTATGGAAAACAGTATGGCAATTCCTCAAGGATCTAGAACTAGATGTACCATATGACCCAGCCATCCCACTACTGGGTATATACCCAAAGGATTATAAATTATTCTACTACAAAGACACATGTACACGTATGTTTATTGCGGCACTATTCACAATAGCAAAGACTTGGAATCAACCCAAATGTCCATCTGTGACAGACTGGATTAAGAAAATGTGGCACATATACACCATGGAATACTATGCAGCCATAAAAAAGGATGAGTTTGCGTCCTTTGTAGGGACATGGATGCAGCTGGAAACCATCATTCT
>NW_016807677.1:9643297-9673864 GCF_001698545.2 Rhinopithecus bieti
AAAAAAAAAAAAAAAAAAAAAAAAAAAAAAAAAAAAACAGGTAAGAAGGACACAGGTTAATACATTCCCAAGCAAAAGAAGATGCTGGGCTACCACAGTGATAAATAGCCATTACATAATGAATGATATATAGTCTCATAGATTCCATAATTGCTGCCAGTTGCCAGTCCCTGGTACCACCTAGAAACAAAGCTGAGTGCAACAGAAGTCTGTAGCTGTAAGCAGGTAAGGCATTCAACGCTGCTCTATCAAGTGCTATTCCTGATCAGCTTTACTCTTGAATGATGCACAGATGCTAGATCACCCTGAAATGACAGGCAAATGTCACCCTTTAATAGTAATCACTGACCTTGAGATTTGTGTCTTCTTACCACAAAAATGATGCTGCCATCATTTCAGCTTCTTGGTGGATGACTCTGGCCCGTTATTTTAAATGGTGCCAGTTGCTTCAGTCATTACTTTGAATTTAGTGTCAAACATGTGTAGTGACCTGCATGAAAATGTTCTGCCTCTCTGGCTTCCATATGAGATGATCCTGCCCCATGTCGGCCCAGCCTTCATCTCTGCTAGTTCTCAGGCAACATACTTGTAACCAGTCGCCTCCCTGCACACTCCTCTGAACATGCCTATTTATTTCATTCAGGATAAGGGTGAATTTTGATCACATAAACATACATTCATTTACTTCTCCTAATCCATCTTTAGGAAATCTGTGTGAAGAGGACAGCATCCACTTTGAATGAGCCCATTACAGCTCACCTTTATTTTGTTCCCTTAACTTCATCATCTCTCGATAATCCTCCATGAAAAATAAGGCATATGATAAAATCTTTGAGACGACACGAAGAGCTTCATTGAATGAATGGTAATTCCCTCTGTTATTCAGGAAATATCAATGTGTTTTGTATTAATAAATTCTAGATACAAAAAATTAAGAAACAAGCATGGTAATAATTATTAATATAATTTACACAATCATTTTCTGCTGTATAAAAAAAGATAGGTTTCTCCTATATATACTTCACTTAAACTTTTATGCATTTAGATTTTAGAAACATTAATCGCTTTTACACATTAAAACACATCTGATAAAAAAGTTACACATCTATTAAGTTTATGTAATATTTCCATATGCATTTTTAGAAATTAAACTTCAAAAGCTGGATGTGCCAAGAAATTAAGGACCACATCCATTTGCTTCCTTAAATTTTTTTCTTGCAAAATCATATACTTTTATCTTCAATTTACCTAAATATGATAGCATAACAGACCTCATTCCTTTTACCTTTTTTACTTGATATCTCAGTCTTAAGGTTTATCTATGTTGGGATGTGTGCTTCTTGCTATCAACTGCTGCAGAATAGTCCATAGAAAGTGTCCATCATACAAGTTCATAGCCTGAACTCCTTGCTACTACAAATGTTGAATCTTCTCAGCCATGCCACCTTCTAGATTTGCATGAAGATTTTTCTGGCATATTATCTTAAGAATGGGATTGCTGGGTAGAGGCTGACTTGACTCCACCAAAGACTGCCAGATGGCTTCACACAATGCCTCTAGCAGTTCACAATCTTACCAGTCACGAATAAGGGTCCCGCTTCCCCACCTCTTTCCTAACACTTGATGCCATCCAATTTACACCCAGATTTACAAAAAAGTAAAGTGGTTGTTTTAATTTTTACATCTCTGATTATTCATGAGTTTAAGTCATTGCATCTATTTTTAAAACATTTGGGTTTCTTTGTTGTTTTTCCACCCCCTCCACCCCACTTGCTGTTGTGGCTCCTGTCTTTTCCCAGTGGTATAAAGAAACTCTTTGTTTATTTTAGATATTAATTGCCTTTTGATTCTAGACATCACAAATATCTCTTCCCAGTCTATTATTTCTCTGTTAATTCTGTCTATGGTGCACTTTCTTGAACAGAAACTCTTAGCATTGATGTAATCAAACATAGTGATTTTTGCCAATAAAGGATGTTCATATACAAGGTATATTCTCATATGCATACTTTCCAGGTAAATGACTATTAATCTATATCTTTCTCTCTCACTCAAGAAAGCTTATTAGAAGACACACAAATGAGAATGATGTTCAAAAAGTGATTCCAAATGTTGGTTCTTTAACTGTTAGTAGAGAATAATTGGCTTTCAGTCATCCTGAAATTACCATGCCACCAGTTTACCACAACTAGTTACGGAATTACTAGTTGAAAACTACTGACCTAGCTCATGCCCTCTGAGCCTACCAATTGTCAGCCGCATCTAGTTCACCCTTTCACTGATCTATAATAGCGGCGGCCATTTGCTGATCTTAAACTGTGAGACAGACATTTCCACAAAATATTGCCTACCCTCACAAAAACTCTAAAAGTATTGTTATCCCTATTTTACAGGTGAGAAACCTGAGGCTCAGAAACACCATTTGCCTAAGTTGACACAGTACATGGCAAAGCCAAGATTTATAATTAGGACTGTCATGTTCCAGAATCCAGAATTCCAGCCTTCTCTTCAAGGCTGAATCATCCTTCAGCAATGAAAGTGAGATAAATGAGGTATCCCAGTCAAGGCCAGCCTCCACCAACACATGCTGAGCATCTGCTGATTTGTGAGATGCCCCCATTCTCAACCCAAGACTCTCAGAAGTTCCCAACATTTATTTCCAAAAACTCCCTGGTAAAACAAAACTGTTGCCTTGAAGAGTAATACTACCTATGATCACATTAGCACAGAATCAGTTCATCATGTAAGACTATTTCCACTAAGGCTCTACAGAAATGGAAGAAGTTATCAAAGAATGGGGAAAGAGAGGAGGGAGAGAGTAGGCACTTCATCTAGAACTTGTAGCACAGCCCAGGGCCACAGAGATGATATAACCTGTGCAACCTCCATGTACAGGAGGTTGAACGAAGGAAGGAGAGGATAACTATCTTTACGGAGCATTTATCATATTCCAGATGTACCCAGCTAGAAAACTTTGCAGTATCTTTTCTCGTCTTTACCAAGGCCATTGTCTTCATTTTTTTTAAAGAGGAATACTTGAGAGGTTGAGGATTGTTTTGCAGGGCCCCACTGCTAGAAAATAGCAAAGCAAGAATTTGAACCCATGCTGTCTGATGTCAACAGCCCACCTTCTTCCATGGCAACCACCTTCATCACCATTCGATGACTAATCATCCCTTACTGTTCTTCCCTAAGCCTGAGGTTAACCAGCTCTCGGGGTCCCAGGGTTCTGAAAAAGTATTTTGTTTCCTCACTGAATACAACTTGAAGTTCTTGTCATTAAAAAAAAAAAAAAAAAGTCTCTAAATATTCTAGTGTTTGGGAACAATGAGATTAATTGGAAAAGTAAATACTTGTAGAAAACTAACTGGCATTCCCTTGACAAAATGTAATGGATTCAAGCATTGGCCAGTGTTAGCTCTTATCCTTGTATGAAGCATTAATGTGATTGCAATGACCACACTGCTGCTGAGCCTTAAGTCTGCAGGCCAAGAGGGTTACAGTTTGGTTCCTCCTCACCCATGTTTTAGGAGACCATTCAGTAAAAAGTTGAAGAATATGACATTCCCATGTTCTTCCAAAATATAAAAGGCTTGAGTGACCAGTACAAAGTGTGGCTTTTCCCATCCTCCTCTTTCTTAGGGCTTCTTCCATGTCTGGTTCCTGCAGTTACAGTGAAATGTAATAAAGGCATCTGCAGGGATCTGGGTCAGGCCTATATCAGGAAAGGCCCCCAGATTGACCCTAGCCTGATCAGCCCATCACTACCCACACTATGGCAACTCCATCCCGCTATTCCCTAAGGCCTGTGTGCATCAGGGCCTCCTGACATGTGCTTCTGAATTCGCATCAAAAGCTGTTCAGGGCTGGGAGCAGTGGCTCCTAGCACTGCGGGAGGCTGAGGCGGGTGGATAGCTTGAGGCCAGGAGTTGGAGACCAGCCTGGCCAACATGGCAAACCCTCGTCTCTACTAAAAATACAAAAATTAGCCTGGCATGGTAGCAAGCACCTATAATCCCAGCTACTCATGAGGCTGAGGCAAGAGAATCGCTTGAACCTGACCTGGGAGGCAGAGGTTGCAATGAGCCGAGATCACTCCATGCATTCTAGCCTGGGTGGCAAAGCAAGACTCTGTATGAAAAGAAAGAAAGAAAGGAAAGAAAGAAAGAGAGAGAGAGAGAGAAAGAAAGAAAAAGAAAGAGAGAGAGAGAGAGAGAGAAAGAAAGAAAGAAAGAAAGAGAGAAAGGGAAAAAGAAAAAAATCAGGGCTGTGGACTCTACATTTTTTACTAATACATAATATTTGTACATATGATATTTTGATTCATGCATACAATGTATAATAATCAAATCAGGGCACTTAGGATATCCATCACTTTGAACATTTGTCATTTCTTTGTATTGAGAACACTTCAAATCTTCTCTACATTTTCATAGGTTCCTCAATGATTCCCAAGGAGCAAAAACAGTTTGAGAGATACTGGACTAAGGATTAGGAGTGGTAAGAGTCAAGACAGAAGTGACCTCAAATGAGAAGATTCTCTTACAAATGAATGCAATGGATTCTAATTATTAGGGCTGATTACGTCCTACCAAGTCACCATGGACAATGAATTAGCAAACACTGAGCCATGGCTCCTAGGTAAAATACAGGGTTAGGTTACTGCACCTCTGCTCATAACATTTTCATCAACTAATAAATACATAACCATATTTTATGTGTGTTTCTGTTTGAAGACATCTTATGTAACATATACAATTGATTCATTAACATTGAGCTCATGGCCCACGGTGCTATGACTCATGCCTGAATGAAGCTTCTCTAACGTATGTGTTTTCTCTGTAAGGTACATTGCAGCCTTCTTGTGCTTAGAACACTAGACAGCACTTCAGAAGTAAGCTCAGGGCCCATTTTAAATGGTAAAATCACCAAAAAAAGGCTCACAAATGCAACGAAATCTGGCAAAAAGAAAGAAAGAAAGAAAGAAAGAAAGAACACTTAATAGCATGAGAGCTAAAACAAGAAGGAAGAGTGTCACCCTTTTCTCCCTCAGCTGGGAACATGAATGTTGAGGAGAAAGTCAAATTTTTCACAGCCCGGTGCATGTCTGACAATGACTGTGGAAATGCCATGAGTATTGATTTGGGGGTTACACATAAATTTTAGGCACTGGGCAAATTTGCAAACACAGAATTCACAAATAATGAAGACTGATGATATAGTGAGGATGGATTACAAAAACAGTTTGCACATGCATTATCTCATTACCTTACTTGATGACACAATAACTCTGGAACTTAAATAGAACACGTACTATTCTGATTCCCAACACTGAAATAAGCGACTGTGGGCCTAGAGAGCTGGAAAACAAACCCAGGTCTTGCTTTTTCCACTATAGAGTAAAAGGAAGTCAACTCTGCTAATGCTCTTTCAGATGCTAGAACTGTCCAGCCAAGTGAAGATGCCTCAGTGGAAAGCAGGCATAGCATGATTACACTGGGGGAAATTGGGGAGAGCTGGAGCAGACCTAGCCCTAGATACAATGGGACTTAATCACTATCTGCACAAGCTATACAAGTGTTCTTTTTATGTATACTAAAGTTTGCTTTGAAGCATTTCAGTCAGAAGGCAAGCACTGACTGAGTCCCATTGGATGCATCTTATTAGATAATGAGTCAGAGAAGAAAGCAGTAGCAGTTCCTGATCTGAAGAAGATACAGACAAGTGGAGAAAACATTGTATAAAATAGCTAATCTAGTAAATAGAGTTTGATTGGAGGGAGAACGTAGATGAAGAGGGTAGATCCGAGACAGTATTTGAAAATAGAGGTAAAGGACTTGTCACGTAAAATAGGAGAAAGATTATTCCATGCATTTAAAACAGTTTGGGCCAAATTCCTAACGCATTGATAGTCATGAGGTTTAGTGCCTGCTCTGTCATTTTCTAGCCACAATACCTACAGAAGTTGACTGAAACTTTTTCAGACTCAGTTTACTGATCTATATAGTGGGGCTTCAGTTCAGGTCAACATACTTTAATTAGCAGAATGCTGCAGCGCTAAGACCTAGGATTCAAAAGCTTCAGACGTGTATTTGATACAGCTTATGCTTTCCAGGAATAGAAGCAGACAAGGCACATAACAAATAGGTCATTTTAATACAAAATAAATGTTAGGATGTGGATGGGCACACTTAGACTGTGTGCAGCAGGGGAGGGGACAGGGATACTGCCTGGAGGAGCTGGCCCAGACTTCTAAAGGACAGTAAGAATTAGATGAGCAACAAAAGGGGAGGAAAAGTCCTGATCAAGGAGCAAGAGCAAAGCCTCAGCAGTGTGAGATATTGCAGTGGGTTCTTGGAACTGTGGTTGATTTGGCATTGCTGAGTCATATCATGAGGAGAGAAGAGTGAGAATAAAAGAGCTGGAAAGGTAGAAAACAGCAAGATCCTATCAGCATAAGAACCCACTGAAATATTTTAAACCAGGGAGTGATATGGACAGATTTGTCCTTCCTGAAAGATTCCTCTGGAAGCAGTAAGGAGGAAGAATCTGAGGTGGACAGGAATGGAAGTAGAGAGTCCAATGTCTGGTTGCAATAATCCAGGTAGATGCCTCATAGATTTGTTGTGGGAGCCAATGAAATAATGTGTGTGAAAGCAGATTGTAAGCTGTAAAGCAAACCAACACAAAACAGTATTTTTCTTATGTAAACAGCTAACATTGAAGGGCAAAGTGGGAAGACGGCAACGCAAGAACGCAAGTTTTCCTAAAAGGAAGAATATGCTAGAAAAAAAATGAAGTCACACATGCAGCATAAATCATTTAGTTGAAAAGTTTTGAATGTAGCAGAAGTTTTGACATTTGATCTGAAAAGTCAATGGATGCTTCTGAAAGAGGTTGAGGAAGTGGCATGGTATAGATAATGGGCAGTTCTGAGCATCCGGGAGTAGAGAAGAAGTTGAAAGCTAGCAAACAAAGAGTCCTAAGAATCCAGCCATGACTTGCTACATTTCTATCAGGATGAAAAACGCAAAATTATTCAAAGTCCTGAACTCTAATACTGGTGTCCACCACAATGAAAAGAAAAAGCTAGAGTCTTGAAAAAAAATTAGAGAATCTTAAAACTGAAAGAGACTCTGTAGAGGCAGTGTAACACAATGGAGAAAAGAACAAAATGCAAAGCCCAGCTGTGTGGAATTGAATCCTACCAACTTCTAGCTCCATAGTAAAGTTATAAAAACTCTGTGTTTCAACTTTCTCATCTGTAAAATAGGGATAATAATAATACCTACCTCTCAGAGCTGTTGTAAGGCTTAAACAAGTTAATAAACATGAAATGTTTCGATTAGTGCCTATTGAGTATTCAATAAATTTTAAAATTTACTAATTCTGCCTCCCACTTTAGAAATGAGAACACTGAGGTCTAGAGAAGTTGACTCATCCAAACTTTTAAAATTTTGTATCCAGTACCCTAGAATTTTTTCTAGGCCCCTACAAATTTATAGCAAAATCATGGTTAATTCTATATCTGGGAGGCCTAAACATGCACAGCATTAGCTTCTGTACTGGAATTGAAAAGGATCCAAGAAAGAAGAAAATTGATTTTAATTGACAAGAGCACAGGAAACCAGAGGGTCAAAATTGATGTAATCTGGGCTACGAAGTCAGGGCCAAATAGTCTGCTGCTTCTGTAAAGCACTCTCAAAAATGGGGAGTGAGGAGTGGGCATTGCTCATCATCAGGAAACAGCAGAGTTGGAGAAGGCAGAATGGCAGATGGTGAGGTGGGGAGCATTACCTTAGGAAAGGTAAACAAGAAACCACCTATTAGCTCTGCCATGCTCTTGATTCTAAGCTGGAGCTGCTGGCTCAGTTCAAGTGTGTCCTTTTTTTCCCCCTCTCCTCTCCCCAGCACTGTTCCTGGCAACACATTTTATCTTCTAGCAGATGGCTGCAGCTGCTATGGTGGCATCTGTTGCTGCTCTTTCACCTTCCAGCTTTGGCAGGAGCAGTTGGCAAGACGAACTTGCAAGGTCTGTCAGCACCCAGTAGTATCACTATCAGTCTAACTTGCAAAAAAAAAAAAAAAAATAGAAGCAGAGGAAGTGCTGGTGCTACCAGCTGCAATCCCTGGGGCCTGCTTAATTCAAGAATCTGCTTCAGACTGGCTTCTCCTCTCATGGGATCAGAAGTTGGGATGGAGTAGCTTAGATGAGCTCATTTTACCCATCACCCATCTTTAAAAATGAAGACCCTTTTGACTGGCAAATAAAGAGGCCCTGGTGCAAAAAGCAAGAGCAATAGGTCTTACAGATGACAACAACATTGAAAATCCAGAGGAGCAATTTGAAGGAACAAAGATGACATACTAATTCCTGCCTTCCCCAGCCTCATTTCACAGAATGGTTTCCAGCATGGCCTGAGACAATCCTTACAAAGCTTTGAGGTATATTTAGAGCCCTATTTACATCGATGAGTGGAGTCTGTGTGAGTCCTGGTCAGCCTGGACTGAGGGTCACAGTCTGTGTTTCTCTATACCTCTATGTTTTCCTTATTTTGGGAAAAGACGGTTGCTATGGTTTTCTGTTTTGTACTTTCATCCCCTGTAGAAGCAAGATTTGTGTCTCAAACCCCAGCCAATTTGGCCTGAGCTATAGGCAGCTGTTTAGCACTTGTCAAATCCTTCTTGGCAGTCAGTCATCCAAATCGACAAACCAACCAGAAGGAAGGTTTTTCCATTCCCTTGATACCGTCATCCCTGAATACAGACTTTTACTGCCATGCCCCCGTCAAATGTCAGAAACATTGGACACTGAATCAAGATTGAATTGAACCTGAGTTCACTATGGCCTCTGGGAACCTGTGATTTGAATGAAACTTTTTTCCCACCACTTCGTCCCCTCCATTGAATTACTATAGAAGGGATCTGTGAGCCAATAAGTTATTCTCGGCCACCACTGGAAATTGGAAGAGACTCAGTAGTTGTAGGTTGGAAGTCAAAGCTGAACAAGAGGCCAGTATATTCCCAGTGAGCAAGGATTTGTATCAACTGACAGCTCACAGGAAAAATTATATGATAAATTTCGAAGAAAATAACTTTGATGAAAATACATAAAGGAAGTAGAAGAAGATACCATATTTAATTTAAATTATTTAAACATTTATTGGGTGTCCAACTGGGCACCATTCTAGGGTTTAGGTCGTGTGGTACCCAGGAAAAAGGGGGAAAACTAGTTAGGAAGTGGAGGGAAAGCTAACACAAATTGAACTAAACTTAAGAACAGAAGATGTAACATCATAGGGGAACTGACAATAAAACAACACATGTAAATAACAAGAATCAAATGCAGTCTAATCCTGACAAATAACAAGATTGAACAAGAGTACTGCCTATTCAAAGTAGCAACATGAGCACGTATGCCTGCCTTCCCTCTTGACAAAGTTTCTGTTGAAATGACAAAATAGACATATTTTAAAGAACACAACCATAATAGTACTGAAAAACAACACAGAGGCCGGGCACGGGGGCTCACGCCTGTAATCCCAGCACTTTGGGAGGCCGAGGCAGGCAGATCATGAGGTCAAGACATTGAGACCATCCTGGCCAACATGGTGAAACCCTGTCTCTACTAAAAGTACAAAAACTAGCCGGGTGTGGTGGCATGCACCTGTAGTCCCAGCTACGCAGGAGGCTGAGGCAGGAGAATTGCTTGAACCCGGGAGGTGGAGGGTGCAGTGAGCCAAGATCACACCACTGCACTCCAGCCTGGTGACAGAGCAAGACTCTGTCCAAAAAAAAAAAAAAAAAAAAAAAAAATACAGAATGCCATCAATAGACTAAAATGTTAACAGATTTATACTATCTGAAAACCCCCATGATCAGATAGAGAAGCAAGCCATCACAGAAAAAAACATCTGTCCAACATACCAGAGGGGAGTACAGTTCTTTTCAAGGAGCACCCTGGAGAAGCCCCAAGATCAAAGCAAGTAAGTACATGAGTCAGAGAGGCTAATGGGGAAATCATCAGGATAATTAATTTAAGAACTACGATTGGAACAGTTGGGCCTGTTAGGCCCCTCCCCATCACCTGCATATACAGAGCATCTGGCAGAACAGATTTTGCCCTCAGGCTGTTGCTCTGATAAGGGTTCTGTACAGAAAAAGTGTGTTCTCCCTGTGAGAACTTCCTATATGTACAGGTTTGAAGCCCTAAGAGAGGGGAAGGCCTATTCTTTCTTACTTTAAAAGATCGTTTAGGGCCTCTGCATTAACAGTAGCCTGAGAGAATAATGATGAAGAAGATGAGGATGAGGAGGAAGAAGAGAGAAAAAGGGAAATAATGGATAATGTATACTGAGATCCTACTGTGTGCTGAGCACTGTTCTAAGCACAGTTAGTACAGGCATACCTTGTTTCATTGCACTTTACTGCACTTGACAGATACTGCATTTTTTACAAATTGAAGGTTTGTGGCAACCCTGTGTCAAGCAAGAGTTTATTGGCACCATTTTTTCCAACAGCCTATGCTCACATCATGTCTCTGTATCACATTTTGGTAATTCTCACAACATTTTAACTTTTATTATTATCATTTATTATTATTATATCCATTATTGTAATATGTGACCATTAATATTTGATGATACTATTAAAATTCTTTTGGGATGCCACCAACCATGCCCATGTAAGATGGTGACTTAATCAATAAATGTTGTGTGTGTTCTGACTGCCCCCTTGACCAGCCATTTCCCCACCTCTCTCTCTGCTCAGGCCTCCCTATTCCCTGAGACTCAACAACATTGAAATTAGGTCAATGAACAGCCTTATGATGGCTTCTAAGTGTTCAAATAAAAGGAAAGGTTACATGCTTCTCACTTTAAATCAAAAGCTAGAAATCAGTAAGTTTAGTGAGGAAGGCACATTGAAAGCCAAGAGAGACCAACAGCTAAGACTCTTGCACTAGTTAGCCAAGCTGTGAATGGAAAGGAAAAATTCTTAAGGAAATTAAAAGTGCTACTCCAGTGCACATATGAATAAGAAAAAAAAAAAAACCTTATTGCTAATGTGGAGGAAATTGTATTGGTCTGGATAGAAGATCAGTCTAGCCACAACATTCCCTTAAGCCAAAGCCTAATCCAGAGCAAGGTCTTAACTTTGTTCAGTTATATGAAGTCTGAGAGAGGTGACGAATCTGCAGAATAAAAGTTCGAAGCTAGCAGAGGTTGCTTTATGAGGTTTATAGAAAGAAACTGTCTCCATCACATAAAAGTGCAAGGTGAAACAGCAAGTGCTTATGTAGAAGCTGGAGCAAGTTTTTTTGTTTTGTTTTGTTTTTTGTTTGTTTTTGTTTTCTGGAGTGCAGTGGCATGATCTCAGCTCACTGCAACCTCCGCCTCCCAGGCTCAAGAGATTCTCGTGCCTCAGCCACCAGAGTAGCTGGGACTATAGGCACATGCCACCACACCACACCAAGCCAGTTTTTTGTTGTTTTTTTTTTTTTTTTTTTTTTTTTTTTTTTTTTTTTTTTTTTTTTGTAGAGACAGGGGTTTTCACCATGTTGGCCAGGCTGGTCTTGAACCCCCGACCTCAAGTGATCTGCCCACCTCTGCCTCCCAAAGTGCTGGGATTACAGGCATGAACCACTGCACCCAGCCTGGAGCAAGTTACTCAGAAGAGTTAACTAAGATAATTGATGAAACTGGCTATAAACAGGACATTTTCCAAGTAGATGAAACAGCCTTCTATTGTAAGAAGATGCTACCCAGGACTTCTATAGCTAGAGGAGAAGTCAATGCCTGGCTTCAAAGCTTCCAAGTACAGACTGACCCTCTTATTAAGGACTAATGCAGCTGGTGACTTTAAATTGAAGCCAATGCTCATTGACCATTGTGAAAACCCCAAGGACCTTAAGAATTGCTAAGTCTACTCTACCTGTGTTCTGTAAATGGAACAACAAAGCCTGGATGACAACTTGTCTGTTTAAACCATGGTTTACGGAGTATTTTAAGCTCACTGATGATACTAACTACTCAGAAAAAAATATTCCTTTCAAAATATTACTGCTCATTGACAATTCACC
Organism: Rhinopithecus bieti; assembly: GCF_001698545.2. Taxonomy (NCBI): domain Eukaryota; kingdom Metazoa; phylum Chordata; class Mammalia; order Primates; family Cercopithecidae; genus Rhinopithecus; species Rhinopithecus bieti. The sequence goes on from NW_016807677.1 coordinate 9,655,377, forward strand.
TAATCATCCAAAAGTTTTGACGGACAAGTATAAGGAGATTGTTATTTCATGCCTGTTAACACAACACCCATTCTGCAGCCCCTGGGTTGAAGAGTAATTTTGACTTTATGTCTTATTTAAGAAATACATTTTACAAAGCTACAGTTGTTGTAGATGGTGATTCCTCAGATGGATCTGGGAAAGGTACATTGAAAACCTTCTGGAAAGGATTCACCATTGTAGACACCATTAAAAACACTCATGATTCCTAGGGGGAGGTCAAAATACAACATTATCAGGAGTTTGGAACAAGTTGATTCCAATCCTCATGGATGACTTTGAGGGTTTTAAGACTTCAGTGGAATAAGTCACTGTAGATAGGGTAGAAATAGCAAAATAACTAGAGTTAGAAGTGAAGCCTGAAGATGTGACTGAACTGCTGCCATATCATGATCAAACTTCAACAGATAAAATGTTGCTTCTTATGGATGAGCAAAGAAAATGGTTTCTTGAGACGAAATCTGCCCCTGGCCTGTGAACATTGTTGAAATGGCAACAAAGGATTTAGAATATTACATAAACTTAGTTGATAGAACAGCAGCAGGGTTTGAGAGGATTGATTACAATTTTGAAAGAAGTTCTACTGTTGATAAAATGGTAAACATCATCACATGCTACAGAGAAATATTTCATGAAAAGAAGAATTAATCAATGTGGCAAACTTCATGGTTAGCTTATTTTAAGAAATTGCTATAATCACCCCAACCTTCAGCAACTACCATCCTGATCAGCCAACAGCCATCAACACCGAGGCAAGACACTACATCGGTCAAAAGATTATGACTCACTGAAAGCTCAGATGACTGTTAACATTTTTTTGCAATAAAGAATTATTTAATTAAGATGTGTACAATTTTAGACATAATGTTATTGCACACTTAATAGACTACAGTATAGTGCAAACATAATTTTTCTATGCACAGGGAACGCAAAAAAATGTGTGACTCACTTTATTGCAATATTCACTTTACTGTAACGGTCTGGAACTGAACCCACAATATCTCTGAGGTATGCCTGTGTATTAACTCATTTGATCCTCACAACACTGAGGCAGTTACTGTTATTGTTTCCATTATGGAAATAAGGAAACTGAGCCACACAAAAAAAGATAATTAGCCCTCTAAGATCACAAAGTTCAAAAATGGAGAAGCCAGGATACAAATGAAGGTACGCTGGCTCCAGAGCAATAATATTCATCATTCCAAGGGAACTCTCCCTCCCCCTTCTAAAATGTAGGCATGTACAGATATGAAAACAAAAAATCTCTTCTAAATATGTTATTTTTACATTTTTATTGGGGGGAGAAACATACATGTGTATAAAGTGCATAGAAGTAAAAATATATCACATAAAGCAAATTCCCATGTAATTACTACTGAGCAGGTTACATAGAATATCACTGAAGCCTAGAAGTCTCCTAACTTCCCTATGGCCCCTCTTAATCATTACCTCAGTCACTTCCTTGCCTCCGGAAAGTAACCTGCCCCCTGACTGCTACCACTCTATGGTTTAGTTTTGCTTGATTTTTGTACATTGTACACATGGAACTATAAAGTGTGTATTTTTGTGTCAGGCTTATTTTACTCAACATTACACTTAAAAAGCTTCACGTTGTTGCACATAGACGCAATTTAGTCATGTTCATGGCTATATACATTCCATTTTATAAATGTGCCACAATTTATTAAACATTCTATCAGTGATAGACGTGGTTGTTTGCACAATGCTAATATGAACATTCTTTTTTAGCCTTATCTTTGATTTCAATTGATATGTAATATTTGTGCATATTTATGGGGTACATGTGATATTTTGTTACATGCATAGACTGTGATGGTCAAGTCAGGGGATTTAGTATATCCAACTTCTTGAGCATGTATCTATGTACTGGATACATTTCAAGGTCCTCTCTTCCAGCTATTTTGAAATATGCAAGTTATTATTGTTAACTATAGTCATCCTACTCTGTTATAGAACAATAGAACTTATTCCCACTAACTGTATGTTTATACATATTAATCAACCTTCCTTCATTCCCTCTCCCACACATACCCACACCTTTCCCAGCCTCTGATAACTACCAGTCTACTCTCTAACTCCATGAGGTTAACTTTTTTTTTTTAGCTCCCACATGAGTGGGAAAATGCAGTATTTGCCTTTCCATGTCTGACTTATATCACCAAATGTAATGACTTCCAATTCCATCCACATGCTGCAAATTACATTATTTGTTTTTATATGGCTGAATAGTATTCCATTGTGTATATGTACATTTTCCTTATCTATTCATCTGCTGCTGGAGACTTAGCTTGATTCCATATCTTTGCTATTGTGAATGGTGCTGCAATATACATGGACGTATGCCTTTGATACGCTGATTTTCCTTTCCTTTGGATTAAAAACCCAATAGTGTGATTGCTGGATTGTATAGCAGTTCTATTTTTTTTCAGTTTTTTTGGTACATCTCCATACAGTTTTCCTTAATGGCTATACTAATTTACATTCCCACCAACAGTGTATAAGAGTTCCATTTTTCCCACATCCTTACCACGTTATTTTAAAAAATCTTTTTGATACTAGTCATTCTAGTCATTCTAACTGATGTAGGATGATGTCTCATTGTGGTTTTGATTTGAATTACCCTGATGTTTAGTGATGTTGAGCATGCTGAGAAATATCAAAAGAAGACATACAAATGGACAACAGGTATATGAAAGACAGGTATATAAAAATTTTCAGATATTTTCCCCACTTTTTTTAATGGGACTTTTTGTTTTCTGTTGTTGGGTTGAGTTCCTTGTATATTTAGATATTAGTCCCTTGTCAGATGAATAGTTTACAAATATTTTTCCTACAGACTTTACTTCATTCTATTGATTGTTTGCTTTGCAGACCATTTTTAGAGTAATATAATCCCATTTGTCTATTTTGTTTTGTTGTCTGTGCTTTTGAAGTTTTAGCCATAAAGCTGTTGCCTAGACCAATGTCCAGAAGTGTTTCCCCTATATTTTCTTCTAGTAGACTTATAGGTTCAGGTCTTACATTTAAGTCTTTATTTCATTTTATTTTTATATATGGTAAGAAGTAGGGGTCCGGTTTCATTCTCCTACACATGGATTTTTTTCTGCATATGAAATATCCAGTTTTCTCAACACAATTTATTGAAGAGGGTGTCCTTTCACCAGTGCACGTTCTTGGGGCCTTTGTCAAAAATCAGTTGGCTGTATATACACAGATTTATTTCTGTGTCCTCCATCTGTTCCATTGGTCTGTGTGTCTGTTTTTATGTCAATACCATGCCATTTTGGCTAGAGCCTTATAACATATTTTGAAGTCAGAGTATGATGTCTGTAGTTTATTTGTTTTGCTCAAGATCTCTATGGTTATTTGGACATGTTTTTGGTTCCATACACATTATAGAATTGACTTTTCTAAATCTGTTAAAAATGTTATTGGTATTTTCAGAGGTATTCTATTAAATCTGTAGATTGCTTTGGGTGGTATGTTAATTTTAACATTGTTAATGCTTCCATTCAATGAGCATAGAATACATTTTCATTGGTTTGTGTCTTCCATTTATTTCATCAATGTTTTGTGGTTTTTCTTGTAGAAATTATTTATCTCTGGTAAAATTTAATTCTAGGGATTTTATTTTGGGGCCAGTACAAATGGAATTCTTTTCCTGATTTCTTTTTAAGCTAGTTCATTGTTAGTGTATAAAATACCACTGAATTTTGTATGTTGATTTTGCATCATGCAACCATACTGAATCTGTTTATTAGATCTAAGAGTTTGGGTTGAGTCACTGGGTTTTTCCAAACATAAGATTGTGTCATCTGCAAAGAAGGACATTTTAATTTCCTCTTTTCCTATTTGGTGGCCTTTTATGTAATTCCAGTGTCTGATTGTTCTGGCTAGGACTTTTAGTACTATGTTGAATAGGATTGGTGAAAGTGTGTATCCTTGTCTACTTGCAGTTTTTAGAGAAAAGCCTTTCAGATTTTCCACATTCAGTATAATGTTAGCTGTGGGTTTGTCATATATGGTGGCCTTTATTATGTTGAAGTATGTTTCCTATGCTAGTTTAGACTTTTATCAGAAAAGGATGTTGGATTTTGTCAAATGCTTTTTGTCCTTCATTCCATGTGATGTATCATATTTATTAATTTGTATATGTTGAACCATCCTTGTATCCCTGAAATAAATCCCACTTGACCATGGTGTATTAGCATTATTGTGTTAGTCCATTCTCATGCTGCTAATAAAGACATATTCGAGACTGGGTAATTTATAAAGGAAAGAGGTTTAATATACTCACAGTTCAGCATGTCTGGGAATGCTTCAGGAAATGTACAATCATGGCAGAAGGGAAAGCAAACATGTCCTTCATGGCAGCAGGGAGGTGAAGTGTTAGCGAGAGGTGGGGAAAGTCCCTTAAAAAACCATCAGATCTCGTGAGAACTCACTCACTATCATGAGAACAGCATGGGGGAAACTGTCCCCATGATTCAATTACCTCCCACTGAGTCCCTCCCACGACATGTGGGGATTAGAGAACTACAATTCAAGATGAGATGTGGGTGGGGAGGGACACTGCTAAACCATCTCAATTATGATGTATTGTTAGTTTCAGATTGCTGGTACTTTGTTGAGGATTTTTGCTTCTATGTTTGATATGCTTTGGCCTGTGTTTCCACTCACATCTCATGTAAAATTGTAATCCCCATGTGTGGAAGGAAGAGCCTGGTGTGGGGAGTGATTGGATCATGGGGTCAAACTTCCCTTTTTCTGTTCTCATGAGATCTGGTTGCTTAAAAGTGTGTAGTCCTGCACCATTTGCTCTCTTCTTCCTACTCTGAATATGTGAAAATATGCCTTGCTTCCCCGTTACCTTCCATCATAATTGTAAGTTTCCTGAGGCCTTCTCAGCCATGTGGGACTGTGAGTCAATTAAGCCTCTGTTCTTTATAAATTACCCAGTCTCAGGTAATTTATAGCAATGTGAGAATGAACTAATACAGGACATTTATTTATAGCAGTGTGAGAATCTACTAATACAGTAAGTTGGTACCAGAGAAGTGGGGCATTGCAATAAAGATAACTGAAAATGTGGAAGCAACTTTGGAACTGGATAACAGGCAGACGTTAGAACAGTTTGGAGGGCTCAAAACAAGACAGGAAAATGAGGGAAAGTTTGGAACTTCCTAGAGACTTGTTGAATGATTTTGACTGAAATGCTGACAGTAATATGGACAGTGAAGTCCAAGCTGCATTGGTCTCAGAGAGAAATGAGATATTTACTGAAAACTGAAACAAAAGTCGCTTCTTGCTATGCTTTAGCAAAGACACTGGTGGCATTGTGTCCCAGCTCTAGGAATCTGTGGAACTTTGAAGTTCAGGGAGATTATTTAAGGCATCAGATAGAAGAAATTTCTAGGAAGCAAAGTGTTCAAGGCATGGTCTGGCTGCTTCTAAAAGCCTACACTTATTTGCATAAACAAAGATAACTTACATTTAAAAGGAAAGCAAAACAGAAAACTTTGGAATATTTGCAGCCTGATCATGTGGTAGCAAAGAAAACTCCATTTTCTGGAGAAATTCAAGTCTGCTGCAGAAATTTACATAAGTAAAGAGGAGCTGAATGTTAATAGCCAAGACAATAGAGAACATGCATCCAGAGCATTTCAGAGACCTTCAAGGCAGCCCCTCCCATCACAGGCCTGGAAGCCTAGGAGAGAAAAATGGTTTCCTGGGCCAGGGCCAGGGCCCCACTGCTCTGTGCAGATTTGGGACCTGGTGGCCTGCATCACAGCCACTCCAGCTCCAATCATAGCTAAAAGGGCCAAGGTTAGCTTGGGCTGTTGCTTCAGAGGTTCAAGCCCCAAGCCTTGGCAGCTTCCATGTGGTACTGGGTCTTCAGGTGTGCAAAAGGCAAGAGTTGGGTCTTGAAAACCTCTGCCTAGATTTCAGAGGATGTATGACAACGCCTGGTTGTCCAGGTAGAAGTCTGCAGCACAGGTGAAGCCCTCATGGAGAACCTCTATTAGGGCAGTGCAGAGAGGAAATGTGAGATTGGAGCTCCCCCTTCAGTGTCCCCACTGGAGCACTGCCTAGTGGAGTTGTGAGAAGAACACCACCATCCTCCAGACCCCAGAATGGCAGATCCACCAACAGCTTGCACCGTGCACCTATAAAGGCCACAGACACTCAATGCCAGTCTGTGAAAGCAGTTGTGGGGGCTTTATCCTGCAGAGCCACAGAGGTGAAGCTGTCCAAGTTTATGAAAGCCCACCCCTTGCAACAGCATACCCTGGATGTGAGATTTGAAATCAAAGGAACTTACCTTGGAGCTTTAAGATTTAATGACTGTCCTGCTGGGTTTCTGACTTGCATGGGGCCTGTAGCCCCTTTGTGTTGGCTGATTTCTTCCTTTTGGAACTGAAGCACTTTACCTAATGCCTGTGCCCCCATCGTATCTTGGAAGTAACTAGCTTGTTGTTGATTTTACAGGCTCATAGGCAGAAAGAACTTGCCTTGTCTCAAATGAGTCTTTGAACTTGGACTTTTGAGTTAATGCTGGAATGAGTTAAGACTTTGGGGGACTGTTGGGAAGGCATGACTGGTTTTAGAAATGTGAGAAAAAGATGAGATTTGGGAGGGCCAGAGGGAGAATGATATGGTTTGGCTCTGTGTCCCCACCCAAATCTCATGTCAAATTGTAACTCCCACACGTGGAATGAGAAGCCTGATAGGGGGCGATTGAATCATGGGAGCAGACTTTCCACTTGCTGTTCTTGTGATAGCGTTCTCACAAGATCTGGTTGTTTAAAAGTGTGTAGAAATTTACTGTTTGCTCTCTTTTTCCTGCTCTGGCCATGTGAATATGTGCTTTGCTTCCCCCTTCACCTTCTGCCATGATTGTAAGTTTGCTGAGGCATCCCCAGCCATGTGGAACTGTGAGTCAATTAAACCTCTGTTCTTTATAAATTACTCAGTCTCAGGTAGTTCTTTATAGCAGTGTGAGAATGAACTAATACAATATGCATCAGTGATATTGGCCTGTAGTTTGTTGTTGTTGTTGTTGTGTTCTTGTCTACTTTTGGAATCAAGGTAATGGGGCCTTATAGAATAAGTTAAAAAGAATTCCTTCCTCTTTATTTTTTGGAACAGTTTGAGGAGAGTTGGTGTTAGTTCTTTATTAGTTTGGTAGAATTCAGCAGTAAAGTCATCCAGTCCTTGGCTTTTTTGGGGGAGATTTTTTGTTATTAATTTAATTTTGTTACACATTTTTGGTCAGTTTAGGTTTTCCATTTTTTCCTGATTCAATTTTGGCAGATAGTCTGTATGCAGGAATTTATCCATTTCCTCTCGGTTTTCCAGTTTGTTAGCGTATAGCTGATCATAATAGTCGCTGATATTTTTTATTTCTGAGGCATCAGTTGTAATGTCTACTTTTTATATTCTAACTTCATTTATTTTCATCTTTTCTCTTCTTTCCTTGGTTAGCCTAGCTAGGGGTTTATCAGTATTTTCATCTTTTCCAAAATCTAACTTTTCATTTCACTGTTCATTTTGTTTTTGTTTTTTTAAGTTTCTGTTTTGTTTAGTTCTGCTCTGATCTTTATTATTTATTTTCTTCTACCTATTTGGGGTTTGGTTTGTTCTTGTTTTTCTAGTTCCTTTAATTCATGATTAGTTCATTTGAATTTTTATACTTTTTTGATGTAGGTGTTTATTGCTATAAACTTCCCTCTTAGCACTGTTTGTGTTGTATTCCACAGATTTTAGTATGTTGTATTTCCATTTTCATTTGTTTCAATAATTTTTTTTATTTCCTTCTTAATTTCTTAATTGGCCTAACCATCATTCAGGGTGTATTAGTAAGTGTTCTCTAGAGGGATATATATATGATAGGATATATGTACATATGCAAATGAGTTTATTAAGGTGAATTGACACATGTGATCACAAGGTGAAGTCCCACAATAGGCTGTCTGCAAGCTGAGGAGCAAGGAAACCAGTCCAAGTCCCAAAACCTCAAAAGAAGGGAAAATGACAGTGCAGCCTTCAGTCTGTGGCCAGAGGCCTGAGAACTCCTTGCAAATGGTGTAAGTTTAAGAGTCCAAAAGCTGAAGAACTTGGAGTCTGATGTTTGTGGGAAGGAAGCATCCTGCACAGAAGAAAGATGAAGGCTGGAAGACTCAACAAGCCTAGTCCTTCCAAATTCTGCCTGCTTTATGCTAGCCCTGCTGGCAATTGATTAAATGCTGCCCAAACAGCCCACTGACTTAAATATTAATCTCCTTTGGCAACATCCTTATGGACACGCCCAGGAACAATACTTTGCATCCCTCAATTCAAGTTGACGCTCGATATTAACCATCACAAGTCTACCCCTTGTCAACTTGAATCCATACACATCTCCTGAAATTATAGTCCTCAAATAAAGATAAAAATAAGGTCATAATTACACCTAACATAATACAGCTATCATCCAAACAACCAGAAGTGCACTAATCTTCAACCTAAATGCTATTATATAAAGTTAACAACATTTAAATGCTGATATAAGGTCAATAAATCTTACGTCACAAGATAAAGGAAAAAAAAGAAAATGAAGATATTTTCTTATATAAGTATATACATGCACAAACATATTCTTAAAATAAGGAGGAAATACAAATGACAATTACAGTTCTCATTTCTGCAACTGGTCATAGCTGATATTGATGACTATCTTCTTCTACTACCCATTCTGTATTCCCTTTACCTTCAGCAAGCACTTCAGCAGGTCGTAGTTTTTTACCTGGTGGAGTGATACAAATTTTCATTCCTGAAGGGTTTCAGCCTTTTGTAGCTCTGCCTGAATTGGGTTGTTGTAGTTCCCCATTGACCTTAATCACATGGTAATACCAAAAGATGCCCTAAGGGATCTGCTATATTTCACGCTTACTCTTCCTTACCTCCATTGTGGAGTAGTAGACTGATTTCATCTTAATAGTCTGGGTAAATCACCCCAGCCAACACTGTAACTCCCTTCTTAGCCTGTTGACTTAGAGGTAGGAAGAGCCCAAAGTGGCCAGGTGGCAATTTTAACTTCCAGTGTAATGCAATCATTGTTGTGTCTTCTGGTGGCAGCATTCCTCCCTGTGAAACTAAGACTTCTAGGCCAGCAGAACATAATGTCATAATGTCACAGGAACAGAAGGCAACAAATTTACTAGTCGGTCACTAGGAGTGATGGTAAGTGGTGCCACTTCCACTTCTGGTAAAGAAAATTATCTCACCTCACTCTTTAAGACGCTGTGCTTATTCTTAGACCTTTAAAATTCCATATAAATTTAAGAATCAGCTTTTCAATTCTCACTCAAAATTCTACTAGAATTTTTACTGGCATTATCATTATTATTTTTACTTCTTTTGAGTTTAATTTGCTGTTCTTTTTTTCAACTTCTTGACATGGAGTTTTTTAGTTATTGGGGTTTCTATTATTAGGTTATTTTAATCATTTAATCTTTTACTTTTGTAGTGGTTATGTTTTCTATTTTAGTAATTATTTTAAATATTAAAAATATATCAACTTATCAGTGCTTCATATTTAATGTTAACTGGCATTTTTACCCGCTTCCTGGACAATGCAGTGACCTTAGAAAATTTTTTGCACCCTTCCAACTTACATACTATAGTTTTGAGTGCTTTAACTCTTAATGTAAATTACATGATACTGTTATTTATTGTGCTAAACATTATTTTTATTTATCTCACCCTCACCCTTTTTGTTATCTTCAATACTTCTTACATATCTTCAATCTAAAATTATAAAAAATTCTTTTATTATTTCCTTTAATGAGAGATTGGAAGTAATGAATTCACACAGTTTTTCTTTGCCTTGAATTTTTTTCCCCTTCATTCTTGAAGGATAATATTGTTGAGCATAGATACCTTTTATATTAATAGAGATATCTTGATTGTCAGTAATTATTTTTCAGAACACTGAAATATATTTCAGTTGTCTTCTGGTTAATTTTTTATTGTTCAATGCCAGCTGTCAATCTGTTACTCAAGTGAAGGAAATGGTTCATTTTTCTCTAAATGTCATTGGATTTTTGTCTTTGTCTTTGATATTCACTAATCTTCTCANTTTATTTATCTCACCCTCACCCTTTTTGTTATCTTCAATACTTCTTACATATCTTCAATCTAAAATTATAAAAAATTCTTTTATTATTTCCTTTAATGAGAGATTGGAAGTAATGAATTCACACAGTTTTCTTTGCCTTGAATTTTTTTCCCCTTCATTCTTGAAGGATAATATTGTTGAGCATAGATACCTTTTATATTAATAGAGATATCTTGATTGTCAGTAATTATTTTCAGAACACTGAAATATATTTCAGTTGTCTTCTGGTTAATTTTTTATTGTTCAATGCCAGCTGTCAATCTGTTACTCAAGTGAAGGAAATGGTTCATTTTCTCTAAATGTCATTGGATTTTTGTCTTTGTCTTTGATATTCACTAATCTTCTCATTTGTTCTAGAAGTAGATTTCTTTAAATGTTATCTCTTGATTTTTATGGTGCTTCATGCATTTATGAGTTGATGATGTTTATCAGTTTTGAAAAGAAAATTTTAAATATCTTTTAAAATACTGCTTCTTCTCCATTCTACCTCTCCTGTCTGAGATTCCAATTATGTGTTAGAATTTCTGGCTGTATCCACTGTTGCTTACCATCTCTTCTGTGTTTTCCATGCTTTTGCCTCTCAATGAGTCATTCTGGATATTTATACTAATCTATCTTACATTCTATTATGTTTTTCAGATATGTCCAATAGACTGTTAAACCTATCCATTGAGTTCTTAATTTCAGCTTATGTATTTTTCAGCTCTAGAATTTCTATTTAGCTTTCTTTTATAATCTGCTATTTCTTTTTATACTTTCTATATATTTGCCAGGATTTTTAGTTTTGTCTTCTATTTCTTTGAATATAGTAAGCATGTTTATCTTAATGTTTGACTATATGTTAATTCAAACATCAGGAATCCCTGTATGGTTTCTTTTGCCTGTGGTTTCTCCTGAGTTTTGCTCACCTTGCTTTATCTCACGCTCCTAGTTATTTTTAGTTATATACTGCACATTATATCTTTTTTTAAAAAAGTAGAAATATGAAGGTCTAGGATGTTTTCTTTTCTCAAAGAAGATTTTTATTTGTTTCTAGCAGTTTCATGCATTGAGATAATTAAAATCTGAACACGTATTTACTTCTGCAAACCTATTTATTTCTAGTTAGTCTATTCACCCTTTTGTATAGATGTTAGCCTTTCCATTTTAATGCCAAACAAGAGGTGTTCACTAGGCCCTTATACGTTGGCAGTCTGTGCACTCCAATGTCTGAGCCTCCAGCCTCACAAGGCTTCCAAAACTTCTGACCAGCTTTTCAGCCTATTAGCAAGCACCTCAGGAATTAGTAGATGCCTCTAGGGGAAAAAATAGCTTCAAATAGATTTGACATTTTCCAGTTCTTGGTACAGTAATTCCTCACTGCCCTGTTAGTTTACTCATTACTTTAAGTAGACTTTTAAAATTTTTTTTCTCAGCTTTTCTATTTATCCTTAGTGAGATATTTGATTCATAATGCCAACTGCATAAGGAAGGGGCTCTTAAACTAGTTTTTAAGCTTTATATTTTAACTATTAATGCTAGACTGTAGTGAGAAACAAGAAAATACAATTTAACACTTTTAATTACTATCCATAAAATTTAACCATTAAGACAGGGAATTATCACAAGGTCAGGGAACATGTAAGAGGCATGTGTTGTAACTCCCATTCCACGGATGTATGGTGAGAAATGATGGTGCTGTCTCTAGAGAAACACTGCTCTGAATAGAAGGTATAAATGCTTAAGGTTATTTCTTTGGAAGACTGATGGACAGCTTACAGGTGCTTGAAACCCAGCAGAAAAAAAAAAAGAATAAAAGCTTATTAAAGAATAAAAGTTCATAACGAAACCCTCATTATGAACTCTTTTCACCAGAAAGAGGCTTTCAAAAGGAACATTTTAAGTAATACCTTGAGACTACAGGAGAGTACTTACAGGACTTAATTTTACAGCCATTCCCTACAATCTGTAACCACCAAGTTTTCCCTCAATAGGACAAATGTTAAAGAATCTTTGATACAAGAGAAGCATGGTAACACACACACAGACACACACACACACACACACACACAGAGAGAGAGAGAGAGAGAAAGCCCATATTTTACAATATGACTCAAAACAAAAATGGGAGGTATCCAGTTATTATGAAACAGGGAAGTGTATTAATTACAAATCTCAGGATATAAAATAAACATACAATGTTAAAAGTTTCATTCATATTACCAGCAGTTTGTTAAAAGAAGACAAAAATGTTCATTCTTAACAATGAATAAAGAGGTAAAATACATAGAAATAAGCCCAACAAGAAACGTAAAAACCTATATTGCTGGGGATGTCATTTCTATATCTGGCCTCAGATTAGGGACAGAACATCTTTATTCAAGAAAACATCTACATGAGCCACTTCAGAGAAAAGAAAAACCATGAGGGTGAGGGAAGTTACTTTGATAGTTCTGCATAATAAATAGGCACTTGGGGATTGGAAATGTCTGATAAACAAGGCAGAATAGCCAAAGCGTATTGTTGTTTTTTTTTTTAAACAACCTAGATGTTTAAGATTCAATTTCATATCCCTTCAGTCTTTTAGCCAAGTCTCTTGAATTTAAGATACCTTTTGAGAGAAGGTTTGTATGAGTAAGTAAGCACATGAATTTATGTGTGTATGTATATGTCTGTGCAAAGGGGAATTAAGACCAAAGTCCATAGCCAGGTCAATGTGAAATAGAATAGGAGTAGACAGAGTAAGATGGTAAAATGATCCAGAGCCAGAGATAACTATAAAAACACATATGGTGCCAAATAAAAGTATTTTAGAGAAGACCTCAACATTTCATAAATTGTAGAAATGGAATCTGAGAGAGAATGTATTTAGACTTCTAAGGAAAAGGGAGATATTAAGTAAAGTTGGGGTTATACTCATGTGGGGGAAAAATCTACCAAATTATTGACAGATATACAAGAAACTTAAATAAGTGGACAAGCCAGGTTGCTGAATGAAAAGACTACTAAGGAGTGTCAGTTCTTTCCAAGTTAATTGTCAGATTTAACGTGTTTCAATCAAAATCCCAACTGTGTTTCAAAATACCTTGAAAACTGATTCCAAAGTTCATTTGGAACAGCTTAAGAAAATGAAAAAAGAAGAGTAATAACCTCACTAGATAGTAAAACAGTATGAAGCTAATCAGTATGAAATTGATATGAAAATCAATGGAAAAATCAATAAAATGATGTATATAACCAGGACACAGTAACTACTGCATAGATTTTTAATATATAATCACAAATCAGGGAGAAAAGGTAGAAGCACTCAATAAACATTGTTAAGACCTTTTTTTTTAGTTATTTGAGAAATAATCTATTCAATTTTCATGTCATTTTATCCAAATAAATTCAAGATGGGTTAAAAAGTTAGATGCTAAAATGAAACCATAGAAAACAGAAGGAAATGTAGTTGAACATTTGTCTATTCTTTAAGTAAGGAAGACACTCCAGGTGTAAAATAAATCCAAACAATTTTAAAATATTGGCAGATTTAACACCATAAAAATATTAAATATCTTTATTTAATTTTATTTTATGGTTGTTTAGTCATACATTTATTTATAGCGGTTCCTCCTGATCCACAAAGGATACATTCTGAGACCCACCCCCCATGGGTAGTACCTGAAACCACAGATAGTACAAACCCTACATACACTATGTTTTTTCTTACATATACATACCTATGATAAAGTTAAGTTTATAAATTAGGCACAGCAAAAGATTAACAATAGCAAATAATAAGTAGAACAATTACAACAATGTACTGTAATAAAAGTCATGTGAACATGGTCTCTCATTCTCTCTCAAAATATCTTATTGTACTGTACTCTTGTGATGAAGAAGGAATGCAGTGGAACAGGGTGAGATTTCATCATGTTACCCATAACAGTGTATAATTTAAAAATTATCAGTTGTTTATTTCTGGATTTTTTCATTTAATGTATTTGTACCACAGTTGACCACAGGTAACTGAAACCACAGAAGGTAAAACTATAGGTAAAAGAGGACTAGTGTATTAATTAATTTGTTAGACCTTTACTCAGTGGCACATTTGTGACAGATACTTACTTGACAGAAGATTCCAAAATGAATAAGAAGTTTACATCTGTTGGAAAAGGCACACAGGATACATAATATCAATTATAGTGAGATATTTAGGATTAGTTGTACAGGAACAAATTTTAAGTGAATGCATAGAAAAGAGAGTCTAAAAATTCATAAGATAGATTTACTTCTATCCTTATGAAGTTTTCCCTTGTGTGGTCTTTCCTTTTGTCTGCATTTATGGTAGGCTGCCTCCAAGTAAGCTGCTAAAGCTAAACAATTGCACTTTATAAATTCAATACAAATGTAAGTGGATTTTATCACGTGCTCTATTATGGTAATTTTTTAAAGGTCCAGACTCTTGTTTTGAAGATTTGAGCATTTGTAATCTAAATGTCTGTAGGTTAGATAAATCTACTTGAAAGGTAATCAAAAAACTATATACAAATGCTTACATTAAATATAACCAAGTGGTGATATCTCTAAAACCCATATAATTTGATAAGAAAATAGTAATATTGTCCCATCTTCCCCTTACCTCCCAAGATAAAAAGGATAAAAGACATAAACATACAAGTCATAAAATGCCAATAAATATTTAAAAGTCACTGAAGACCAGCATTCCTGAGAGGACCCACAGCCCCTTTGGAGGAAGTGGACTGCTCCTGTAGGGCCTGGAAGACACCCCAAATACTGTGAGTGCCCCAACCATGGAAGTGGGAAAGGGAGATCCTCCACTCCCGAACACCCACCCTCACCGGAGAAACTGAAGGTCTGTTTGCAGGAAAAGTTTCTGACCTTACCTGCAGCTGAGTCAATTTAGAGACTCAAGCAAAATACAAGGACAGAGGAAGCAGCAGAAGGGCCCTGGGAGCCCGCTGGGCCCCCTAAGCAGGCCATTCCTACATGGCAACACAGGGATCCATCAGGAGGGTGGCCAGAGGAGCGTGGGAGAAAACACCACAGAAAACAGGAAATCTGTAGCTGAACTTTGCAACAATTTGAACGGGGTGAGAAGCCTCCAGACCAGAACTTGGGGGAGGGCACAAATCTGGCGTGCAGACTCCACAGGTAGGAGAAGAACCAAGCCCTTTTCATTCCCAGCTTGGAGGCAGGTAGCCTCAAGCAAGTTATCAAGCCCAGCTTGCCCACTGCCTGGAAACAGACTCAGGGTTGTTAAGAGGGGCACAATGGGAGTGAGACCAGCCCTTCAGTTTACAGGGGAGCTGGGTGAGGTCTGTGACTGCCAGCTTTCATTCACTTCCCTGACAACCTGCATGACTCAGCAGAGGCAGCCATAATCCTTCTGGGTACACAACTCCATTGACCTGGGAACATCACCCCCATTCCCCACAGCTACTGCAGCAAGACATGCCCAAGGACAGTATGAGATCAGACATGCCTAGCCCTGCCCCAACCTGATGGTCCTTCTCTCCTATGCTGGTAGCTGAAGACAAAGGGCATATAATCTTGGGAGTTCTAGGGCCTTTCCCACTGCTGGTTCCTCTCCGTACTACCACAGCTGATGCTCTCTGGAAACTGCCACCTCCCAGCAGGAGGTCAACCAGCACAAAAAAAGAGCTTTAAACTACCAAGGCTAAGAATCCTCATGGAGTCCACTGCACCCCCCTGCCATCCCCACCAAAACAGGCACTGGTATTCATGGCTGAGAGACCCATAAATGGTTCACATCACAGGACTCTGTGCAGACAACCCCCAGTAACAGCCCAGAGTTGAGTAGACTTGCTGGGTGGCTAGACCCAGAAGAGAGACAACAATCACTGCAGTTCAGCTCGTAGGAAGTCACATCCATAGGAAAAGGTAGAGAGTACTATATAAAGAGAATGCCCTGTGGGACAAAAGAATCTGAGCAACAGCCTTTAGCCCTAGACCTTCCCCCTGACAGAGACAACCCAAATGAGAAGAAACTGGAAAATGAACTCTGATAATATGACAAAATAAGGCTCTTTAACACCCCCCAAAAATAACACTAGTTCACCAGCAACGGATCCAAACCAAGAAGAAATCCAACTTACCCGAAAAAGAATTCAGGAGGTTAGTTATTAAGCTAATCAGAGAAGCACCAGGAAAGGTGAGGCCCAATGCAAGGAAATTCAAAAAACCAATACAATAAATAAAGGGAGAAATATTCAAGGACATAGATAGCATAAAGAAAAAACAAAACTTCAGGAAACATTGGACACACTTACAGAAATGCAAAATGCTCTGGAAAGTCTCAGCAATGGAATTGAAAGTAGAAGAAAGAAATTCAGAGCTCGAAGACAAGGTCTTAGAATTAACCCAATACAACAAAGACAAAGAAAAAAGAATAAGAAAATATGAACAAAGACTCCAAGAAGTCTGGGATTATGTTAAACAACCAAACCTAAAAATAATCGATGTTCCTGAGGAAAAAGAGAAATCTAAGAGTTTGAAAAGCATATCTGGGAAATAATCAAGGAAAACTTCCCCAGCCTTGCTAGAGACCTAGATATCCAAATACAAGAAGCACAAAGAAAACCTGGGAAATTCATCACAAAAACATAGTCACCTAGGCACATTGTCATTAGGTTATCCAAAGTTCAGACGAAGGAAAGAATCTTAAGAGCTGTGAGACAGAAGCACCAGGTAACCTATAATGGAAAACCTATTATATTAACAGCAGATTTCGCAGCAGAAACCCTACAAGCTAGAAGGGATTGGGGCCCTACCTTCAGCTTCCTCAAACAAAATTATCAGCCAAGAATTTTGTATCCAGCAAAACTAAGCACCATATATGAAGGAAAGATAGTCTTTATCAGACAAACAAATGCTGAGAAAATGCGCCATTACTAAGTCACCACTATAAGAAATGCTAAAACAAGGTCTAAATCTCTAAACAAATCCTGGAAACACATCAAAACAGAACCCCTTTAAAGCATAAATCACACAGAACCTACAAAACAAAAACACAAGTTAAAAAGCTAAAAAAAAAAAAAAAAAAAAAAAAAAAGTACACAGGCAACAAATAGCATGGTGAATGCAACGGTACCTGACATCTCAATACTAACACTGAATGTAAGTGGCCTATGCTCCACTTAAAAGATACAGACCCACGAAATGGGTAAGAGCTCACCAACCATTTGCTACCTTCGCGAGACTCATCTGACACATAAGGACTCAAAGGGATAGAAAAAGGCATTATATGCAAATGGATATCAAAAGCAAGCAGCAGTAGCTAGTCTTACATCAGACAAAACAAACTTTAAAGCAACAGCAGTTAAAAGAGAACAGGAGGGACATTATATAATGGTAAAAGGCCTTGTCTAACAGGAAAACATCACAGTCCTAAACATATATGCACCTAACACTGGAGCTCCCAAATTTATAAAACAATTACTGATAGACCTAAGAAACAAGATAGACGGCAACACAGTAATAGTGGGGCACTTCAATACTCCACTGACAGAACTAGACAGGTCATGAAGACAGAAAGTCAACAAAGAAACGATGGATTTAAACTATACCTTGGAACAAATGGACTTAGCAGATATATACAGAACATTCCCCTCCAAAGGAATGCAGCTCATCGCCAGCAACATAACAAAGCTGGACGGAGAATGACTTTGACGAGTTGAGAGAAGAAGGCTTCAGTCAATCAAACATCTCAGAGCTAAACGAGGAACTACTTAACTAGTGCAAAGAAACTAAAAACATTGAAAAAAGAATGGATGAATGGATAACCAGAATAATCAATGCAGAGAAGACCTTAAAAGAACTGACAGAGATGAAAACCATAACACGAGAACTACGTGACAAATGCACAAGCTTCAGTAACTGACTCAATCAACTGGAAGAAAGAGTATCAGCGATTGAAGATCAAATGAATGAAATGAAGCAAGAAGAGAAGTGTAGAGAAAAAAGAGTAAAAAGAAATGAACAAAGCCTCCAAGAAATATGGGATTATGTAAAAAGACCAAACCTACGTCTGATTGGGGTGCCTGAAAGTGAGGGGGAAAATGGAACCAAGTTGGAAAACACTCTTCAGGATATCATCCAGGAGAACTTCCCCAACCTAGTAAGGCAGGCCAACATTCAAATTCAGGAAATACAGAGAACGCCACAAAGATACTCCTCCAGAAGAGCAACTCCAAGACACATAATTGCCAGATTCACCAAAGTTGAAATGAAGGAAAAAATCTTAAGGGCAGCCAGAGAGAAAGGT